>NC_091460.1:65808259-66045759 GCF_027789765.1 Dendropsophus ebraccatus | reverse complement strand
AGCTTTGTTTACCCTCAATTCTTATTAGCCCATAATCCGGTATGTCAGTACCAGGATAGAGCGATATGCAGGAGGATTTTTCCCAATTAATCCGAAGGCCTGCCACTTCCCCGAACTGCTCTACATGCTTCATAACTCTTGGGATAGAATTCCTCGGATCTCGGACCAGTACCAGCAAGGATCCCTACCAATCTTAGTGATAGTGATGTTATCAATATGTCATCACTTGGAGACTGGACTAACCCTTTAAAAGGAGTTGATCAGACTAAATGTTTACCTATAATTGCAGCTAATGAACGCCTTCCCCCCCCCTTAATTTTTAGGTCCATATTGCTGATGCCATTTACTATATTATATGTAACACCCCTTTGTGGCCACCTCTGTGGGCAGGGTGTGTGGTAATGTAGTTCTCATTTCACTATAGCACAGTGCCTCTCCTCAGCACCAATGTCTGCAGCTGTCTGTATATATGTGTGTGTGTGTGTATGTATATATGTATATATATATATATATATATATATATATATATATATATATATATATATATATAGTGTGTGTGTGTATAATTTTATTTATTTTTCTTTATTTTTGGTGCTGATTTTTGCTGTGGATGTGTTTTTTTTTGTTTTGTGTTACATTTTTTTTGTTTATGATGAACTGTCACATATTTTTGTAGTCTAGTGACGAAGATTACAGTAGATTGTGTGGCTTTCATAGAACTAATTTTAGCTATCTCGGGGTAGGACATGAGCAAATTGATTTATGGTGAAAACTGATGCAATGGACATAAGCCAACCCAGGGTCTTATTATAGCACATTGAGTAGTATGTGAACACTACTGTATCTTGAAAGCTGTCAGTACTGTAAGTCAGTATAAGACTGAGCTGTAATTTTAAAGGGCAACTGACTTTAGTGATGAGTTGTTTTAGAAATAAGCTTTTCGTGAAGGCCTTGAGGTGTGCGTGCCAGATGTTATATTTCCCATTATTATGTAAAAGTCCAGCAGTTCCCTCTCTCCTGCCCTGAAAAAATGGAAAGTGTCCACCAGCTGCTGCCTCTTCAAAGAGTTCTCAGCTCTATGATTGCATTGGTGGGATGCCATGTAGCATGGCTATACATGTTATGCCATTGTGCAGGATAAGCCCACAGATCTTTCACTAGGTCACCTACTGTACCTACCGCTGGTGTTTTATGTAGCTGACATAAGGCTCTGGGTGTGACTGCTACATCTATACCCCAGTTATACCCCTGTCCAGGGCATTTGTTATGCAAAAAGGCAATGCCAATGATATTGGACAAGTGTGATAGTCTTTCCATGATTACCAACATGTCAATTGCTAAGCACAGGACATCTGTAAGCGCCCATCTATCTCTAATCCACAAAGAATGTCCCAAAACTATCTGGGACTGTTGGCCAGCCTGCGTTTTGCATGTATTTAAATGGGGATATAGTAATAACTGCTCTATTCATGTTGTCTCTTTATGCTCCTTATACCCAACTGGGAAACCTGAGCCATACATTGTCCATAAGCCTTAATGTGAAAAATACTAACAACTTTATACTAAATGGTAGCCCACTGTGTAGGAAAGTGCAGTTTGTTGTGCTTTTATATACCAACTTTATTTTGGTCTCACAATGGGGGCCAAAGGATACATTTGAGGTGCTTTCACCATACACACAACAAACACAAAAAAAAGTTTGAACATGGCCTTAGCTTTCACTATCACCTGTGTCTGTTTATAATACCGAGGCTATAAATGACAGCAAAGTTGAGAACTTGTGGAAAATCTGAGCTAGCTGAGCACTTAATGTTCATTCCAGATCACTGTAGAGGTTAGTGATCTCTTTATCGTGGCAGTCACTGGTTTCTATTTTGCAATGCTCGAGCATCTGCTCATAGAGAACACTTTAAGCTGTGCTTGTATTGTGTACAAATATAGAGAAATGAACTTTAGAATAGAACATTATTTCTTGAAGCTATACATGCCAAATGATTCACTATTTGTTTAAAATGTTAATTTTATAACTGCAATAGCCTCCTAAGCATATATTCCTCCTGCTCCTGGCATTGGAGAAATCCGCTTGTGTGTACTACTGGGTGTGCTTCTTTCTCTTTTCTGGAACACTGAGGTTATTTAGCAGATGTTTAATCAGCACTAGTGGAACTGTGCAAATAAGTATACTAAACTAATATATACTGTGTAAGCCCTGGATTGGAGCTTGGTTAGAGTTTTGGTATAAAACAATTTATTTTAAGTTGTACAGGATTTTTTTTTTTTTTTTTTTGGATGGGGGGAGGGTCTGAATATAACTGGTTTTTATTCTTACAGACACGTACATTATGGTCAAGACGCTGGTGCTTGAGCTAAATAAATTGCCTTTTTACCAAACTCCTGTAGCATGCATACGTAGTATATAGCAAAACCTGTAAACATAGTGCTACATGGGTCTCACAATTGCAAATCGTGCGTAAGTCAAAGACATAGCCAAATCACAAGAAAGTTGCAAGTGGTTACAGTTCCGCATAACTTACATTAAAGTGAATGCTGACAGTCAAATGTGACCTTGAATTTTGTGTGACTGTCGTGTTGCCTTCATGTTATACACACCCAATATTTTAGCAAAAAACCTTTTCAGTAGTGAAATAGTTAATCTAACAAAATCCAAAATATATAACCTACATAATGATTAACAAAACCATATTGGACAAAAATGTCATTCTTTATAAATCCATTTAATTAGTAAAATCCATAAAATACACAGTATACTTCTCTAGGACATGCACAGATACATACAAATATAGCCAGGGGCACACACTTGGTTGCAGGCGCTTAGCATCAATGTTATTGCAAAGAGTATGTGTATAAAAATTACAAAATAAGTTTACCGGTAGTCATAAAGGTAAACTGGTCATATATTGGGGGGGGGGGGGCGGGGTCTTTTAATCACAATAGGGTTGCGATCTTTGTCGTGAAACTTGAAGTAGCCATGTAACCCTGGCCTTGGAATTTTGAAAAATAGTGAGGATCAATAAATTCATCATATCATGTAGCAAATGTAAACCTATAACCAGCATAGGAAAACCTGAATGCTCTCACTCTAAATCTTTAGTAGTTAATAAAGTCACCACATTGTATTGTAGTTCTGTATTTCGTCCTTCCTACTAGCTCTATTTCATAAACATTTTACATACAAATAAGAGATGGAAAATTATTTCATTAAACCTACATACAGCAAATGATGAAAAGGGGCAGGGATGGAAAACCTTTCCTAGAATGGCATATCATAGGGAGTTCCAAGTATTTAAAGTATGTGCAGAAGAATGTCTTAATCTGATGTAGTTCACATGAAACGCAAGACTAGACACAGGGTAATATAGCGGGAATAAGCTTTGCTGGGTGTGCACCTATACGCTAGCAGTCAGGCCATGGTTTGGGAGAAATCTGCCTTGCAACCTACTTATGTTATTTCAGATAATTGTATAATAATGTGAATAATTCCTTTATAACATTTATGGCAATCTGACATTGCCGATGACCGATAAATAAGCTGCTTCATGGGGCATCACAATAGGTTTTGTCTAGTGACACGCATTTTTATTTGCACGTTTGAATGATGTTAATTACAAGGGCAGAAATTATCAATAATGTTTATCGATCTCATTAATTTACAAAGAGCAGCTCTAGCTGGATGCGGCTGGGATACAGGCAGACTTATTACCTTGTACATGTTACACTCTATCTGCAGGGAAAGTTCCCCAAACATTGCTCAAAAATAAACTGCTTGTATGATAATTGATAAGACCTTATCGGGCTGGTGCCCTGTGTAAGCTCTGGTGTCATTCCATTGTTTTCTCAGTGTCTCTGGAGCTTAACGCAGTATTTATGTCATTGCAGTAGAGTGAGAAAAAAAATTCCTATGGTTTAGCGTATCTTAAGGGTTAGGTTATCTGCTTCATCCTGTCTAATGAGCTTTAGAATTTGGCCTTTGCCCCCTGTAGAGGGCCCATTACTTGTTGTTTTTTCATGGATTGCACAAATCTCTCACTTGTCCTTGCCACTAGTTGTCTAGCAGTAAAGGGATATAAAGGACAGCCATTCGCAGGGACATGAATTGTGGTTGTGCGTTTGACGTTTTTAACCAATATTTGGACAACAGATCTTTCAGCCACCAGCAATATCACAAGACGTTCCCTTAAAGACTGCCCGTTTTACTTCTAGCTCTATTTGCTGTGTATTGTGGGACCCACAGCTGATCGCCAGGACTGCTGGGTGTTGGAGCTCCACTAATCAGACATTGATGGCCTACCGATAGACTATCAGACAAAAACCCTTATGTAATGGGTAACTATCACTCTGAAAAAAAAAATCCTGCAGGTTGGCGATGCTCTTATGATTTGAGGGGGGTACGGAATTCCCGGAAGTGCCATTGTCTGCATTGTAATACACTTCTCCCACAACAGAGGATGCATCTGCAGGATTTTTTAAGCGTATCCTGATGCGGTCCTGAAATTATAGGTAGATTTTAATGCCTTGTTCACAGGTCCATAATTGGAAACTTCACTACCAACCCGTTCATTTTGATGGCCCCTTTTACATGTCTGTATTCGAGACTGGGCCATGATATGTGTCAACAAAAATGACAGGTCCTAGTGTGGATCTGCAATTGCGTCACGGATTGCTATCTTTCACTATGTAGAGGTCTGTGCATTGGAACAACAGCGGATGTGCAGCCATATTGCAAACCTTGCAACCATTCTTAAGCCTCATTCACCTGTGGTCTGCAGTTGCGTACCTGTCTATGAATGTGCATCCATAGTTGTCCGCAATGCACGGACCTATTCATTGAAAAATAGTGATCTGTGCCCTACCTACATGTAAATGGGGCCATTGAACAAATGGGTCTGTAGTGCTGTTTGGTGCAGTCAGAGTTACAGGCATGTGCATGAGGCTTTACAGGGTGAATGTACCCATTAATAATATTTCAAGTTAGTTATTTCTTTCCACCTGTAATTTCCATTGTCCCTGTACTGGAATTCAGTGCTGTGCTCTCATAGAGGCTTCTAGCTGTATAAAGTCAGCTTTGCACAATGCATCTGAAGCATGTATTATTGAAGCCCAACCTACAGCAACTTGTATGCATTAGATCTCTTGAAGGTACTTCAGGTGTAAATAGCTGCAAACCATTCGAGTTCAGACATCTTCACACATGTAGTGGTATGACATGCCGGTATATGTACTGGCGTCCTCATTGAAAGACCACGTCAGCCTTTGATTTAATAATATATATTAATTCAGTTCAGGAAAACCCTACAGCAAAGTCTAATATTGATAGTAATATTCATTAGGGCTACTTTACTTATTTCATAATTTATCCTGCGTACTATACAATACTGACACGCATACAGTCAGCTGATGAGGTCCTGTTCATTCAGAAAGTAAGGGGAAAAATCCATGTTCAACTATCTTTTTCTGCTGGGTTCTTTTATCATTTACTATATAGTCCTCTCTATGGTATGTTTTAAGGTGTCACCATTTCATTAGAACTCTGTTCTAGGACAAGACATATCCTACGATTCAGTTACTGTTACACTGGGACAGGCCTGTATCCACAGAGTTCTGTTACCCTGAAAGAGGCAATAAGGGTCCATTTGTTTGTTTTTTAGGTTGGTAGATGTTGATATACTGCAAAAAAAGGGGAAATAGATTGCAATGGAGTCTAGAACACCCAGCAAATACCTGCAATGGTTGACAGTTCCGTGAACTGGGCCTAATCTGTAGATAAACTGAGCATGATAATCAAGTAAAGAAGTAGATAAAATGACTTCTGGCTTCTCCTCTTATTAGGGTTTAAATAGTCTAGGGCAATGCTGCATTAAAATAAATGTTTATTATGAATCTCATGCCGAGTATAATTAATAATGTAGCACCCAAAGATGGATAAGCCATGTACTAGTCAGTATCTTGTCTAGGTACAGATATAACTGCATTAGGGTTTAAGAAGGGGGATGGATGCAGTTGAATGAAGAAATGAGGTTTGGCGGAATGTGACAGTCCTGTATTTTTAGGGCATGCCTAAAAGTGTGGATCTTAGGAAGTATTCTGAGTTTCCAGGTTAATGCATCCCAGAGAATTAGGGCAGCTCAAGGAAAGACTTGGAGACCAAAATGGGAGGTTCAGATTATGGAGAATGTAGATTGCTGACAAAACATAGAACACGGGTGGGGTGCTATTTGACGATCAGAGCGGATATATGATAATATAGCACTGTGGAGAGGTTTGCAGGTGAGAGCGAATAGCTTAAATAGTATTCTATAGAGAATGGAAACCAGTTCAGGCACTGGCACATCTGTGTAGCAGTTAGAGAAAAAGGAGCTGAGCCTGGCTACTGCGTTCAGGAAGGATTGGCAAGGTAACAATGACACAGCTATGGAGATAAGATTGAATAAGAGCAACAAAAAAGCTTGAATCTCTGCAGGACAGACCAACCCTTAAATGTGTTTAGGGTTGTCCTGACTCTTAAAGGCAGATATCTGGGAGGGGGAGAGAAGAATCAGACTCATGGATTTCACTTCACTTTACTTCTGATGGGAGATAAGCCATACATTCACTTCAAGCAGGCCATATACACTATATAGTTTTCTTTTCAACTGTTAGCGCTAGGTACCATAACATGTTTTTTCTTTTTTTTCTAATCTGCTTCTTTTTTCTGATTTTGTAAATTTTTAATAGTTAATTTTTACTAGTTTTTTTTTTTATTTTTTTATTTTTACAGCAAGCCCCCTGGACTTGGACACCATAGTCTGACTCTATTCACAACAATGGGAGCTTTTTCTATGCATGATCTGTGACCTGTCCAAAGGTTATTCTTCAGGGGGTAGGAGGCTGAACTGTGAGCTTCAGCCATTGTGAATATGGTTATCTATATATTGGTGTCACCTTTCACTGTAATCCTCAAAAGACACTGCTGGAAAGTGATCAGTACAGATCAGGAACTCTCAGCTTAGTTTTAGACTTGGTACTGAGGATGAAAACTTTATTCTGATTTCAGAAATATTTTTCAATAGAAATAGTAAAATGGAAAATAAGAAAAACACTTTATTTTTAATCTAACAAAAACAATAGGTAATTTTCTGATGTGTATATTCTGGAGGTGTTTTGAGGTGCAGAGAAGGGCATATCTAACATGGCGACAAGCTTGCTGCCTATCGGTAATGGTAATACCACACACTGATATGAAAATACTGTACCAGGTTTAGTCAGGTTAGTAGATGGTACAAACCTAATACGTTAAGCTTCCGCTATAGATGACATGTTTGAGGCAGCTGACAAATCATTATATTTAGTACAGAGGTTGTGTCACAGGAAGAGGCACTTAACTGGGTATAAGAAGTGTACAGATGGTGCTAGAAGCTAAGTCTGTTTGTACTGTTTTACCTGGAGTGTTCCTTGTACCAAAAAAGCTCCAGTCGTTGCCCAACCAAAAGGCTGAGTAGTGTGCAACACAGATCAGTGTCCTTTTAATGTATATCAAAGCTCATAGTAACAAAGAAATTGACACAGGTTTCAGGACATCAATGGACCTAATAATGGCCTGTGTATGATCTGGTTGTTCTTTGGTTACCATTTAGCAGCATTTACAACATCAAAGTGTGATGTGAGACAAAGCATTAGAATTGAGTCGCAAGTAGCTACTAGTTGGTTTTCTGTTGCCAGTCCAGTTATTTTAGATGTATATACAATATATATACTCCAGGTGGAATCTTTATATACTTTTCCATATGTTTTTTCATCGCACATAGTGAATATTAAAACATTCTAATTTTGCAGTCAGACTAGTCCAACATTACAGCCACCCACATTAACTGCTCTGCAGGGTAGATTTACGAATAGTGGATTGACTGCAAGTAACCCAATCTTCAGGTTGACCATTCAGTCTAGGAAAACCAAGTGATAGTCAACGCAATAGGCTGCAGTGACAGCTATATGGATGAAACTGATATCTATAGTAAGTAATGGCTGGATAGAACTTATTCCTGGTTTAATATAAAGCAGAAATAATCTTGGTTAGGGTGAAGCATTAATGCAGCACATGAAAGTCGTCTCCTCATAAATCATCCAGCTACTTCCCGGATAACCTTACATGAGCTTTACTGGTGTCATTATAATGATGAGTAGACTGGCTGATGCTTATAACCAATTCCCTAGAGACTAAGCATTAATACCCCACTGACTGATAGGATGGCCTGTAAATCTATAGGCACTGTACTATGAGTATTAGGTCACTGGTAAAGGAAGGGCTAGGAGCCTGCATGAATATAAGGAGATTTATTAATAAATAATGATATTCTATAAATGTAGGATATTGCAGTTTAAGATTCTCTATATAGTGTACTGTATACAATATAAATGTAGTGATGAAACGGTCTGCTACACAGATTGCAGTCTTACTGTACAACATTTGTCAGCTCTCCAGAAATTTGTAATGCAAATGAAGCCATAATTTATAATTATAAACCAATAGCTTATTGATTTCTATTGACTGTCCTGTTATAGTGCATGTACAGCAATTCCCTCATATTCTCCTATTACAAGGAGGGCAGTACAGGGATTGGGTAGCAGGACGTATGTGATTCCATATGTCTGTCCTCTGGTAATGATTGTCTCCCCTATATACAGGAGGATCAGCACTTTTGAGAACTGCAGATGTTCAGGTTGTTGCTTCATATAGACCTCTCTTCCAGCCTCCAGCTGTTACATGCTTTACTAACGACTTTTATTAATATTTACTAACTACTTTTATTAATATTGCATAGAAATGTCCTGTTTTTTTTATTCTCATGCATATTCCTATGGACTGCAGCTGTTCCTATCCTAACCGCCACTTGCAGTCTTTCAGGCTTGGTAGAGGCTGACTATGGTGCCTTTCATTGCCCCATGATCATCGTTTCGCATATTTCCAGTTCTAAGAACTTCCAGTCACATTTACATACTTGTGTTGGAAGAATATACACTGCTCATCTGATAAACAGCGGCATTAAATGTAATATCTGCAACTTTCACTTACAAGTTTTTTTCATCACTTTTCACCTTTTGAACTAAATCACAAACATCGGATTGCAAAATATATATATTGATATATATATATATATTGATATATCACGCCCCTTGATAAAGCGACCTGTACGCAAAAGGTGCGTCAGGGTTATTGGCGCCAGACACACGATGGGTAAGCATCTTGTATGTTCACTTTATATAATTGTGGGATTAGTTGGATAGTGTATTTAGTAATCCTGCGAGGCTGTGTGGATACACCGCATGGTTACATACATTGACTTTCTTTGATGTTTACATAATATAGTGGCATATTCCAACATTTTGTAAGATCGAGGTGTCTTGGCTGTCATTTTCTACTGGATTCCTTTTGCACTAAAAAAGATTTTTTATGTGATTTTTAATCATATCAAATAAAATTGTGATATTTAAACTTTAGCCTTGTTGTGGTGTAATTATATTGATATATATGTTAGAGTGCCTGAAACCGTAAAAAGAGGAATCCCCCTATGTGCTAAATGTAAGCTGGGTGGAGCTGTGAGTTCAGCCCTCTCCCTCGCCATCCAGGCTGATATTTGAGTAAGTGGCAATCGATCAGGCTAATGTCTGCCTCTCGGTTTTCATATTCGAAAGGGGTTGTGGCTTAAAGTAAGCACTGGCTGCCGGTGCCAGGAGAAGGGACTGCAGTATGTGCTGGGAGCTGGGAGGGATCACTACAAGAAGCACAGGAAACCTGCAAAGCATGAGTGTCAGGCAGACAGGCTGAGTCCTATGGAACTCCTATCAGCTGCTAGTTAAATGTGGCCAGACCAGTTTTGGCTGCAGTGTGTCCTCCAGGAGCGTACACCTTGGGAATACAGGAGCTGTAATATGGGCTGCTCAGGCAGCAAACTCTGCGTCTGCGCCCCATGTGCTGCACCCCGGGTAACTAACGTATTTTTCTTTTTCTATACATATCTATATGTATATACGTTTTGCTTTTTATCATGGAGTTCCTCCAGCTGCTGCAGCACAGGGAGCAGTGCCAGCATAGGACCCATAACAAGAGAAGACGCTTGCAGTTACTTGGTCTGCTTTTTCAGTACTGTTTACATCTAGGAGTGTCTCCAGCCGGATATTAAATATAAGCGGTGAGGCTGCTCATACTCCTTCGTCATCCTGGGATTGCTTTGTTCTTCATAACAGATGATTTTTTATTTTTATTTTTTAGTTTGCTTTCATGCATGCAGTATTTTCCGATTCCTATACATATGCTTTGTTTGACTTTAAATACATTTTGCCCTTCTATATGATGCAAAGTTCTCTATCTGTGCAGCTGTAATGGAATTATGCTCTCTGGGGATTGGCTTGTGTCCATTCAATTATACTAATACAAATTCCTCCTCACATAGGAGATGGTGCACTGAGCAGGGGAGGGGGTGCAGGCAAAGGACACTGTTTTCATTAAGCAAGGAAGATAAATCTTGCAGATCGCTGTGTTTTAGTGCAGAGACATTCACCACTTGTCATGAGATTAATATGCAATCCTTGGCATGGAGTCAGTGGCTGTAGTTTAACATATGTTCATTCTTATGGGTGGATTGATGGTGGTTATTCCTTTTTGTTATTTGAAAGCAAAAAAAAAACCAACAAAAAACTGAATCAACCAACTTTCTTAGATATAGCGTCCATAATCAATGGAGGACTGTATTGATCCCAAGTATCTAATGGCCATAAATACAGTTCACATGGTTGACCACCATTCTGCAGGTGTATCTGGTCATGAAGCAGTTAATAATAAGTCCATATGAAAGAACAATGTTTATACTGATCATTGAAAGATATGTATGCTAATTATAGCGCGGTTCTTGTCTTACAGCGAGAAGAGACGCTAAAGAAACGGAAAGAGCTTTCTCAAGAACTTCAGAACTTGCGGGGAGACTTGGGTAAGTCAGCAAACTTCTCGCTTCATATAAGACACCTTGGGTTGTGTCATATCTCCCAAATGTCCCTCTTTTGGAGGGACAGTCCCTACTTTTGAGCCAAGTCCCTCTGTCCCTCTTTGCCCCTTAAATGTCCCTCTTTTTGACCTAGGAATTAGATTGGCATTATGTAGCTCTAGAAAGTGTCTGGTTTCTTACTGTATAATAGACCCAAACTTGCCTATTATTCCATCATGTGGTGCACGATGGATCCTAAACATTGTTATATTTGGATGAATCATGTGACATTATGTCCCCTGTCACATGCAGATCATATAGCCCCTGTCACACATGTCACACAAGCTGTTCATGTGGCCCCTTACACACATCTGTAGATGTTACGGATCCATTTTTGAGACATGATCTGTGCCATGAAAAAATGATTGAGCCATTGTGCGTCCATGTCCCCTATAGGACAGTGGGTCCCTGCAAATGGGGGCAGTTAGTGAAACCCATTTGCCATCATGTCTGCACTTACAGACAGGGTCACTGATGTGTGACTGGGACCTAAGGATGCAGTCACACATACAGGACCTGCTGCAGATTTGCAGATATCAATCTAACTAAATACATCAATCTGCAGCAGATCCTGTATGTGTGGATACATCCTTGAATTAAAAGTATAGAAATGTCTGCAAACTTTTCCTATAGTGAACCACAAGTGTCCGTCCTTGGCTGTCCAAGAAGTTTGGAGGTATGGGTTGTGTGAACTGTCTTGAGTGTACTCCTCTGGTGCTTGATGCCTTTGTAGACTTGCACTGTGTGTCTATAGATGCCTATGAAGGTAATTTCTCATTGAGATACTCTTCTTTTTGGTCTCCAAAGAGTTAAATATTTTTGAAACCCTGTAAATGGCCTTTCCCCTAAGGCAGATTCCCATGGAAACTCTGCAGTTCTAAATTTCTCTGGAGCCTGTTAGCTGACCCCGGGTTCATCGGATTCCTGGCACTTATCTCAATGAGGCACACAGGGCTGCTTTCTGCTAACCCCTCGCACTGCAAAGCTGCTCTCACAGGTCTAGTCACAATGTATCGAGCCGCAATGGCTTTCTGATAGATCTGACATCTATGGAAAAATCATATTACATGTGTGTTATCTCAAACATCCACAGATTTTAAGAACAAAGGGGCTCTGCAAAACAATGAAACCCCTTTGGCACTGTTCAGAGATTTGTTACTGACACACGGGTCAGTTCACACCTGTATCACTACACCATTCACTCTGTCTTTACTAAAAATGGAGGGAGGCTGATGTCTGAAAGGATCAGTAAGAACCAAGAAGAACAAAAAAAGTCAGTTTTGTGATTGATAGCTTTCACGTGCGTGGAACATTCCTCTTTCCAGTGGGGAATGTGGTCATTGATATCAGTGGGGATACAGAATGAGATTGACCTTAGCCTCTTCTTATCTAATCAGGTTTTTTTTTCTTGAAACTTGAGCCTGATCAGTGTGAACAAAGCCCAAGTACACTGCCATTGGCGTGATTGATTGCTAAAAATGTTGTCATATTTTGGCATAGCTCACAAGTCTCTGAGCAATGCCAAAGGGCTTTGTGTGCATAGAATGCATTTCATTCTAGAAATTGCTGGTGTCATCTGACTGGATTCACCCATAAGCAAACTTGTATATACTCTCTTCATGCCAGTATATGTATCAGTGTCAAACCTGGCTCTCTATCGCCTATCTATTGCTTCTATCTATCTCTCTCTTTCTGTATTTATCTTTGATTCTATTCTTAGCACATGGCCCACTAACAGAATGACCTGGTTACACCAATTCACCCAGTTCTACTCCCCTTTATTTTTTTTTCTGCCCTTGTTTTTAATATGGATGGCTGAATGCCAACTTTTATTTCTCCACCATTAGCTCAATTGGTAAAGCTGGCCGAATGTTATATTGTGATAGCGGGGTAAGCCAGTTTAGACACCCTTAGCACTGCTTGTATTGTGAAACATGTTAAGGCTGGGTTCACACTACGTATATTTCAGTCAGTATTGTGGTCCTCATATTGCAACCAAAACCAGGAGTGGATTGAATACACAGAAAGGCTCTGTTCACACAATGTTGAAATTAAGTGGATGGACGTCATTTAATGGCAAATATTTGCTGTTATTTTAGAACAACGGCTGTTGTATTGAAATAATGGCAGTTATTTACTGTTATATGGCGGCCATCCACTCAATTTCAACATTGTATGAACAGATCCTTTCTGTGTTTTCAATCCACTCCTGGTTTTGGTTGTAATATGAGGACCACAATACTGACTGAAATATACATAGTGTGAACCCAGCCTAAAGGTGTTGTCTGACACAAAAAAACATACCTGCTTTATTCCAGAAACAGTGCCACTCTTCTCAATTTATGTGTGGTATTGCTGCTCAGTGCCATCAAAATAAATAAAGCCTAGTTGTAATACCTCACTCAACCTGAGGACAGGTGTGGAGCTGTGTTTGGAGTAAAGCAGCAATATTTTTCCTAGTGCCACCTTTTAGAGGTAGCTACCTTGTTAGTCATTGTCTGACCCATAGATAGACTTTAGCCAATCCAGAATCCCTACACTATTTTGGTGGTCTCCCCATGGGGTAACCATATCCCCTCAGACCTATATAAACAGGAAACATGTTCTACCTCCATCTGAGAGTATTAACCGTGTCAGTTGTCAAAGGTTTGACATAGACACAAGCAATAGAGGATTAACCAGATGCTCTGTATAGCCTTTCCCTGACACTCTGTATTTGTCCCAGGTCTTAATTTGCAGTGTATTGCTATCAATTCAGGCTGAAGACCCTGAGAACTTCAGAAACTCTTGCATTTCCGATAGTTGTCAATGAGTGCGAGTTCTTGACTTTATGGTATACAGACTTATTACACTTAAATGGATGTGGTGGTAAATAATTTCGATCCAAGTATTATTGGCCAACAAAAAATTGATATATTTGTGATTCAAAAAATCCCTTTGTCAGACAAATTCTCTACACTTAAAGGGGTTATCCCAAGACTTATACTGTATCTTGTGGAAATGTGATAAGTTAAGTATCACATTGGTGGGGGTCCAACTGCTTGAACCCCCCATGATCAGAAGAACAGGGGTACCTTGTCTCCTTAGTGAATGGTGCAGCATGTATGTACGGCTGCTGTACCTGTTACATGCTATGGAACACGGGAATTCACTTGGGAACCAAAGGACTCAGTTTTCATTATTAATAAGGGACCCATAGGTCAGACCACAACCAATCTGATAGGTGTAAAACTTGTTTTATGCTACCTTGGTGGAGAAAGGGGGGGGGGGGACTTTTTGTAAGGTCCTGAGGGGTTAATTAGGAAACTAAAATGGAAATTCTTATCTATTTACTTAGTATCACAGATGTATTGAGTGCCCTTTGAAGAAAGCAAGCTGCTTAACACCTCTTATCATGCCGCTGTTATTTCTGTCTGGAGCCACCAGCCTTGTAATGACCTTGTATCTTGTTTGTATCCCTTTTGTACCCTTTTAAAACTCTTGTCAGATGAGGCACTACTTGTTTCGAGGATCTTCTCAACATTTTGGAAAATCTTTGAACAGTAGCAAAGTGCTTGATAGCTTCATTCTCACACTGGGCTGTAATACTGCTCCGCCATCAGGACTTACATTTCTGACTGTTGTGCTGTGCAGTGGTTAATACCGCGATAAGTAGAAGATAAATGAACATGTGTTTTCCATGCTCCTCTATCCCGGTTGTGTTATAAGGAGGTATAAACCCATTACAAATACTTTCCATCCGTAATCTGCACCATGAAAGTGTCTGGGATCCTTCCCTGTGTCAGGTCTATTGTAAAGGTTGACTAAAATGTGAGGGAAAGCTATTCTTCTGTAATACATGGCTCAGGGTTATGTGATCTGGAACCAGTGCTGGGGATTGGTAAAAGTGGAAACTTTGTAGAATATGTGAGGAGAAAGAATAGAAAATATTTCTGGTGTAATAAACTCTTAAAGGGATTCCAGTAGTATCACTTGAAGGGAAGACAATTTCTCTGTGCCACCTTATGGTACTCTGTATACTGGAGTGCATGCTGCTAGTGCACAACCTAACAAGACTCTGTGGATTGATACGCCACTATTCCAACACACAAGGATTACTATTAGCATACAATGATTTTGGCAGGACAGTTTTTCTATAGATTTTTCTTTCATATTGTAAATCTCCCTGTGTAGCCAGCTATAATATTCAGTCTCCTCACAGGTGAGCGCTTGCTTACAAATTTAATTGTTTTTTGTAGACAATGTAATTATGGTGTACATTGGATTGGATCAGCGTTATCTCGAATAATAGATTACCAAATGGCTTTGTGTATCCATGTATTAAAATGAAGCGAATGTTTACCTGGATGGCAAGATACAAGTGATTAGCCTGGATGGCTGGTGTGTAGCCCATGGCCATACATATTACTTACTGAGCTTTGTCTTCCTGGCCCCTGGTGAGAGGATAAAGACATTATTTTGTCTGGTTCTAATGTAAGCTTGTCATTTCTGTAGGGGTGTGAACCCCATTTGGTTTGTTGATTTTGGTTGTTCTCTTTTCTTTTCCATTTTTGTCCCCCTGAGATGTAACTAGATTTTGGAGATGGATTTTTCATGTATTTTAGTCTGTGGATGTGCAATAGACAGAGTCCTGTGCAGTTAAACCACTGCAGACAAGTAGAATGCACTCCAAATAATAGGCCCCAATAGAGCAATGATATGAGGCCAGCCATTATAACTGTGCTTGTGTGGTTCATGGGTCAAGAAGTAAACAATAATTAACCCCAGAATGCTCATCCATGGGGCTTGCCGCATTTCTTTTGTGTGTCGATCTATTTTTGTGACTGATATAAAAATAAAAAAAACTAGTTTGACATTAGGATAGTTAATGGACACAGAGTATTTTATCCATGACTGAGAAAAATGAATAAGAATGGATTGTTTTAAGGTGCTCATACACCTAAATAGGTGTCTGTTGAATTTACAACAGTCAGCTGTCTCTGTAATTCACCACATACACATGAACATTCTGCTCAGCTGTCTTATACTCTGAAGAAAGAGGATCCTTCTGACTAATGCTGAGTTTACACGGAACGATTATCTTGCGAATTTTCACAATAACTATCTAATTCGAACGATAATCGTACGTGTAAACGCAGTGACCGATTAAGCGACGAGCGAGAAATCGTTCATTTTGATCTTTGAACATGTTTTCAAATTGTCGTTGGTCATTTGCAAAAAATTTGCAGATCGCTCCATTTAAGCAGTCGTTCACCGATTTAACCTATGTGCGAGATAGCCTTAAGCGATCGCAAAACGATTTTTACGTACGTTATATCGTTCCGTCTAAAGGCTGATCGTTATAAAAAGAATTGTTACTTCGAAAACGTTAATCGTACAATCGGGCAAATTATCGCTCCGTGTAAACCCAGCATTAGATGTATGGGGGCCTTTAATCGTATAGACCAGTGTTTCTTAACTCCTGTCCTCATGGCCCATCAACAGGTCATGTTTTGAGGATTTTAGTATTCCACTGGTCATATAATTATACCTTTTATTTTTAATTCTGGATACAGTGATCTTTATTTTCTATTGCAAATATTCCAAAAAACTCTTACATGACCTGGGCCAAATTTATATTAAGACGTTTGTTTACGACACTTTGTAACCAGGCGTGACTAAGGGGGCCTGACCTCAATATAAAAGGAATGTGCTATCTATTGAAAGTTGGCTGTCAGTATAAAGTGTCTCCAAAGTCTCTATTGACTGATGATGGAGATGGGGGTCGGGTGTGATAGTTTTTTACTGCCCAACCCCTTTTATTTTTATACATGATCAATGCAGATGTTGCCATTTTTGTCCTATGATCTACTGACACAAGCAGTGCCCAGATCATGGCTTGTGACCCATTTCATAACTAATTGAATACCCTGTTTGTAGCAGTGTACACTTTATAGCATATATAAGGGGGTTTATTCCATCCACATACATGCTAATGTGACAGAACAATCAATAAGCCTAGTTACTCATTATACAGGTTTCTCTGAGTAAGCGGAATGCATCATTAAGTTGGATTTACATGGCCTGTTTACTGCTGTTCCGTGACCCATGGTTGTAATTACCACAACATCCTCATGGCCCAAGCTCACAAACCTGGACACATTTCAAGAAATTGCCACCCAGATGGGCTACTTTACATGTATTTGAGTAGAAACTTTTTTTTTTTTGTAGCACATATAGGCCTCATCCATAGTACAAACTACATGAAAATCTTCTGAGGTTCTTATAGAACTTTCATAATAATACGCTCCATTTTATTGGTGGTTAGGTAGGTGTATAATTGCAATGGTTACTGCTTTCCAGTTTGCTGTGAAGATTCTGAGTAAGATGGTGGAAAAACCAAAACTTTATAGGGGTGCCTTGTCTAGATCTGATATGTCAACCAACATATCTCAAGTGTCACTGTTGCTTGGGAACATTTTTGACGCGTCTGCTCCTGGCTCTGTGTCACGTGATATCATTTGGGCTCGATAGACTTACATAGGCATTCAGTTGGAGCTCAACTGATCACGTGACACAGAGCTGGGAAAGGATTGCCCTTAGCGCGGTCTTCTCTCGGTTTGTTCTCACAATCAGTAAGGGTCTGAACACTGAGATCTGGATTAATCAAAACTTTTCACATGTCTCTGTGACATGTCAAAAGTTTTTTTCAAACAGTGACACTTTAAACTTGTAGGGTACGTTAAGTTAAATATTACTTTTATTTCATTTAGCACACTTGCCTCCTTCTACTGATATGCTGCTCTTTCCCTCACATTGTTGATGTCTCTTTTTCTGTGTTACCACCCACCACCCTGCTCTAAAAGCAGTGGTCTTGATGGTAAATATAACTATGCTATACGTGTGTGTATACTATATGATATATATGTATAAATATTTATTCTATAGCACTATATACACCTAAGTATAGTCTATTGACATAGCAATACCCCTTTAATTTTTTTGCATTAATACGTTGCCCACCCATAGCAGCTTTCCATCTTTCCAATATCCATTTATTATGGATTCTGCACAGTTTTGCTGTTATCAGGTGCATTTACCCACACTAAACACACAAAATCAACAAATCTCAGTCCACTCTGACACTGCTCCCTGCTCCTGGCCGTGTCGGGATCACGTGTCCTCAGTCTCTTCAATGGGCTGGGTTAGCGCTTCTAGGAAGGACACTGACTGCTGCTGCTGATCACCTGTGGCTGCACTCCTGTGGCCCCCCTGTGGCTCACCCGTGGTTACCCACGCCCTGACTCAACCGCCCCTTACCTGCGCCCCCCCCCACCCGCTGCGCCTAACCTGCGGCTCCCCCGTGAGCCACCAGTGTCCAAGCCCCCCCACCCGCGACTTACTCGCACCGTGCGAGTAAAAAACTTGTAACTATGGAGCGGAAAAAGCTAGAAAGAGGAGAGACTGCTCAAAATACTCAGGGGGACTTGGTGAGTATGACCAGCTAGCTTTGGGAGCATTTTATTTTTTTTAGCTCTTGGGGGGAATACCCCTTTAAGTCCTTGATGTTGAGGGGTATGAAAAGAAAAAATAGACAAGCATACACAGCTTTTGGTCTCATGTGTGGACAGAATTTGTATGGCAGCACCTGGCTGTATTACTTAGTTAGGTAATTTGTAGCCACACATACAGTATGGTGCCTTTATATAGTACCACACACTTGGCGATGGTTAATGTATTGCATTACACACACATTATATTCAGTGTGAGCCCATAGATTTATGTGTATTGTGTTATAGATTTATACACAAATCTGTAATGACTGTAAGAGCAACCCAATATTACATTTCCATAGTATGTTTCCATGTTAAGTAAATGTATGTGTATATGTAGCTATATATTACCATATATTATAGATCCGATCATTTGTCCTGTACCTGTTCCTGTGATTCTTTGCCAGATGAGGATATTAAACTGTTCCATAAATAAAGCACTCCTTGAAGTGTCTGCTTTTTAAGAGGATCAACTATACAACAGTACAAGGAGTGTCTCCACTGCCAACTTCTGCCAACTTCACAGCTGTAATCTACTTTCTCATATTCCCAATGCAAGTGCTAAATTTATCGGCGTCAGGATGACTTTCTTGAAGTGTAGTGTAATTACATCTGTGGTTACAATCGGGAATTCTGTTGCCCCAAAATAAGCTGGGTATGGCCCCATAATGCTGCAGTATTGTGCAGAGTAGCAATCAATTTTTTATTTGTAAAGTAAGTAATATACCATCATATAACCACTCCTTTGAAACCTTTAAAAAAAAAAAAAAAAAAGTTATTCCATATGGAATATTTCCAGGTCGGTCTGACCTCCTCACCTGATGAAGAGGTTGTTCTGACCTGGAAATGTGCTGTACAGAATAAAGCTTTTTATTGTTTCTTGTATTATATTTGTTTACATGCTGCAGCTTTTGAGCAGCTAAAAGGTGTGGACTAGTCTATGTTTCTTTGGAGTAGGTGAGTAGGATGCCGATGCAGCTGCTGCCATTGGTTTTGATATAAAGGCATTCTGAGAGTTGTCTCTCCTGTTGCACAGCGCTACCTGTTGGGCTATTTTTCTTGTTCAGTTATTATACTGGTCTATACCAAGAAACTGTGTTCTCATTATATATTCAAAATATCACCTGTCACTATATTATGAGATGAACATCATTGGATATAGCTAGCAGCCACTTATTCCCTGATGTCTATTGAACTAAACATGCATCCTCAGCAGATCACCAGCATGCATATTTATGATTGGCTGAATCTATAATCTATGAACATGTTTTTTTTTTTTTTTTAATAAATCGTATTTTTATTAAAAATAGTTTTCCACAAGTTTTCATAAAACACAAAGTATAAAACAGTAGCATAATGGGTTTCAAAACAATGTGGGTTTTTTTTGTTTTTTTTACAATTAAAGGATTTTTTTTTATTTTGTATCACATAAAGTATACACAAATGCAGCAAAGGGTGCTGTAAAAAAAACAGTAAGGTGGTAACTATAATAGGCTTTTTTTTTTTTTGCATAGGCTATCAATAGTTTGGTGGGTTGCCGACATCTGGCAACACTGTTCAGCGTCCACACTAGAGTGAGAATGAAGCCAGAAGCAGTAGGCTCTGTTCCCTGTGTAGTGGTGTCACTTCAATAGGAGCTAAGGCTGCAGTAATGTAGTGCCACGCTACACAAGGAACTGAGCCAATTGCATCCAGCTCTGCTCTTACTATAGTGCTGGCACCAAATGCCCGATCATCATGAGAGCAAGGTGTCAGCCCCTTACGATCAACTACTGATAGTCCTGTGGCGATCAATTGTTTTATCTCAGTACAACCTCTTTAATGCCGGCATAAGATAAAAAGGTTCAAAATTGAGACTAAAATGGATTTTCTCAGATTTCACCATTGGTGGGAGAGTGTAACTGTAGAAGAGAAACCACCATAGTAAGTACATAGCAACAATTAGAAATAAATTCCGAGGTGAAATCTTCTGCATGCTTTTCACTTTCATACCTGTCAGCATGCTGGATTCCAGCTCAGGTTGTGGCATTGGTTGTGCAGTGCAGCTATACTCTCTGTACTCTCTGCTAGCTGTCCCAGTTTTAAACTGGGGAATGTCTACAGGTCATGAGTTTCATATTATTGCCAGTTATCTGAATGCATGACTTGCCCTTGTTGGCTTGAAACGTCTCTGTGTTTGGGAAAGGAAAGAGAAATATTAAGCAATTTAAAGGATCAACTATAAAAAAATATCAGAATTGTGTGTATGTTGCCTCCTGTTTTGCTTCAGATTATCTTCTATGACAGGGGAAGGGAACCTTGGCTTTCCAGTTGTTGAAAAACTACAACTCCCTTCATGCCTGGAAAAGCCAAGCTTTAGCTACAACTCCCATCATGCCTGGACAGCCAAAGCTTTAGCTACAACGCCCACCATGCTAAAGCTTTGGCTGTCCAGGCATGATGGGAGTTGTAGTTTTACAACAGCTGAAGAGCCAATGCTATGCGAGTTGAGTGTCTGTTTTCTGCTGCTTCTATATTATAATGATGGGGTGGTCTCTTATCAACTCCATTAATACCACCATGACAGAGTACAGAGCTGCATACATGTAGTGACAGCTGACAGACAAGGTCATGATTCTGGCTACAACCAGACAGTAAGGGCAAGTGAGGTGAGATGAGCTGCGCTCTCCTGACCTCCTCGGCCCCAAGTCTCCTCATTCTTCCTGGTATTAGTTTACATAATCCCTGTACTTTCTAATTTTTAGCAATTTTCTCCTTTATCTCTGGAGAGCTGGCATCTGTTTGTGCAGCGTACGCTTCCTCGCCTTACTGCTCTGATGCAGGATAGTAGTCTACCGTTTTACTGTAATTTTACAATAAAATGGTTAGAGGCAGACACAAACTGTTTAGAATATAATCCCCAGCAATGTCTTTTTGAAATATCCCTACGCAGATACAGTGTATTGTCTGTACATTTAGATTGCCTTCCCATGCAGCACATATGGATAGTGGGATGGTACGCCAAACATTAGAGTATACACTGTATCCTCACTTGACTGCTGGTAAGTGCTGGTTTGACATGATCACACTGACTAATGGATAATTCCCTAATGTCTGCTAATATAAATGCAGTTTAACAAGATAAATCGGCCAGACCTCTCAGTGACAAAATCCAGGCAGCAAAGTTTAGTGAGATCAGCCCTGACTAATGCGTTTAATTACATTAAAACCCAGCCAGCAAATGATTGGGCAGTAAAGCAGTGGTTATATGTGTACGGCACCCCGCCAAGGACTTTATTATGACGTTTTGTAAATTATAATCTGCTAATACATAGTGATCAATTGTGTCCAGGTTAGAGGCCAATCACATCATTTTTACTCTTCTTTTGGCATTTGCGTTGAAAACACTCCCAAACATACATAATAAAAAGGGTTCATAGCCAGACAGCAAAAAGTGTAGTGGTGGTGGTATTAGTCAGTATATTGCAAAAATGGTATAGGATATCTATACATGTAACCAAAGCAATGACTGATTCCTCTGGTGGCATCCATCACAGGCCCCTGGGTAGCTCTAGTAATATCACTCCCTGTATAGGTCTATAGGTCACTGGAGCTTACCTGGCTGAAATAAAAAGCAGGGGGCCTAGAGTAAATCAATGGAGGTTTGGGGGCTTTACTGAGAAGCAGGTACTGGAAAGCTTTAGGATAGTGATGGTGAGGTGTAAGGATGTGTTCCTGCATGATGCCAGCAGGGAGGTCCCAGGAATACAGTAGGCTATGAGAAGACATACTGAGCAGCCCAGGACAGGGGTATATACAATAGTCCATACTAGCTTGAGGTCAATGTAAAGGTGGAGCGGGCTTTATAGATTCTGTCCTCCCCGGACGCTTATATAGATGGATGCATTTCAGCCCCCCATCTGATGATGAGATTAGTCACTTGTGGTGTTGAAGGACGACAACACTGTCTATATGTTCTGTTATGCCCCATGGACCTTTTGTGTGCCAGAATTTAGAGCTGTTCTATGGGCAATGATGTCCATGCATTTCACACATTTGCGTGAATGGTTGACATGTTATGTAAGCCTAGATGTCTATCTAGACCTATGGCAAGGTGTTGTCATAGGACCACACCTAGGCATCTAGTTTGCCATGGGCAAGGATGACAGGTGGTGTTTGACCTGGGGATATGTAGTTAAATGTTTTCTACATACAAGAAATACTTTTTTAAACTAGAAATTCTACTCTTTTTACTAGACTAAAATTACCGGATTGCTTTGTAATTCTTATCCCTGAGTTGACAATGCATTATGCCACCAAGCAGGCATGGGCCGAGTCGCTTTGACAACATGGAGATTCCTTGCCCAGAGATTGTTTCTCTGCCAGCATGCTAGGGTAAAACATTTGCAATAAAACCTTGGAAAACATCTAGCAATTATGAATAAAATATGGCCTTCCTGAGACAGCACATAATGAGAATTGTAATTCAATTAGCTTCTTCATGTGAACCAGCTTGAACTCCTCTGTAAAAGCAGGATAAGAGCATAAAATCCACTATTGCTAGAATATGAGCTCTATTACATTGTGTTTCTTCTAATGCAGGCTGGATAACTCACTTGTAATTGTGAACACCCATTTTGTTTAGGTTTCTGGGGAAAAGCATGTAGGGGTTAATATGAATATGGAAGCTTTCTTCTGACAGATTATTTTAATTTTTCTGCATTGACACCCTAATGTCTTAAGTAGTATTATGCATATGATAGTGTCCTTATATTTGAATGACCTGTATCTCCAGAATACTAGTTGACTGCATGACAAACCACCTATAGCCTGGGAAATCTGCATGCGATTAGGCCATTGAAATGAATGTCAGTCCATGTAATCCATGAGCTTGGTCTGCCAGAGTAGATGATATTTTTGCCAAGCAGCTGTTCATACTTGTAGATAGAAAGCAATGGATCACCTCTGCAATCCTTACACCATCACATGTCCTCATGAAGAAAGCCCCTTTAGAAACATGGCGTTAGTACAAACAGAGCCTGCTTTATAATGGATCCATTCTTGCTGGGATTGATAGATCTCTTGTCTGACTTGGACACTAATTGCCCTTTTGACCTCAGTGGGGATTTTTATGTTCCAGTAAATTGGACAGTACAACTATCTCTACAGATCACCATTCTTGTATTGTCATTCATACAGGAAAACCTGACATTGTGCTCCAACAGACCATTTCTTCTTGTCTGTAGCAGAATTTTTGTCTACATTATTTCCGAATAACCTTTTCACCTGTACAGTCATTGCTCTGCACTATGCACATCTACCACTAATCTGTTACATCACGAGTAACCTCTTCACACTCGAATAGCCCGAGCACATTCCCTCTAATCTATTCTGACTGTCAGACAAGTCCTTACAGGTGAAATGCCAGATTTACCCACACAGGCAAAACCATGCTCCTAAAAATGTCTGCTAAAGTTTAGGAAGAATGATTTACCTTCCTTTGTCTTTCACATTCTAAACTAGCTTGACTGAACGCATCCTTCCCATCTATTCCATAAGCTTTATGCAGCACACCCAGTTCTGTGCAATATCGTAATGATATATTTCTAATGACAATCTTGGTGCGTGTGTAACATTTCTCAAATTCTATTGCAATAGGAAGAGTCCTACTGTGAATTCACCCAGACCTCCCAATAGGGATTTAGCAGGAGAGTTACTATGAAAAATAATCTGCCATATTTCATACAACACTGCCTAAGGGTTTATCTATAAACTGCTAAACAAACCTGATGTCATTCATAAGTTATAATATCTTACTGTTACATGAATAAACTAATAAAGTATGATATTTCTATTTAAGTGAAAGGACTCTCCTTCAATATGTAGTGATGGCATAATGGAGATCCAGCTAAACCACCAGAATGAAGGGTACCGTACCTCTATAGGCAATGAGGCTGTTTTCTATGGATCGGTAGAGTGTCTCATAACTATACTGCTATGGCATATGCAGTATATGGTGATATGCCATAATGTTATTAAGAACCTTTTACACAGGATGATTATCAGCTGAACAAACTAATTATTGTGCCATGTATAAGACCCAGTGACCAGCCAGTGAACGAGAAATTGCTTTGTAAATGTATGTTTACTGTCAACTTCCCTCCTCCCACCCTTCAGGTCTTACCTCAAGCCAAAGTGCAATGTATATGATGCTACTATGGAATTAAAAGAGTTGTCTAATCTTCTATTTCTTCTCCTTTGCAGTGTCTGCATCTGGTACATGTGACCGGTTGGAGAAGGAGAAGAGTGACCTGCTGATAGCTTATGAAGGCATTTTACAGAAGGTAAAGGATGAACACTTTGCTGAGTTGAATGACCTGGAGGAGAAACTCAAGCAGTTTTACACTGGAGAATGTGAGAAACTTCAGACAATCTTCATTGAGGAAGCTGAAAAATACAAGACTGAACTTCAGGAAAAGGTAAACCGTGCGGCAGATCACATGTTAACATGCGCCGGATTCGCGATCAGATTCTGCCTCTTTTTAAATCTATTCCTGGCTTTGGCTTTAAAAATCTGTCATATAAACCTCTCTGTGTAAACACACCATTACACCTTAAGGAAAGTCTACACAAATGTGTGAACTGGAAATGTTAGTTTGTGCTTAAGATAAGGAACTTCTCTCATGCATGTGTTTGAAGTCAAGTATTTTGGCCCTTTGAGATTATAGTAATCTCTACCAACGCCCTAGTATGTGATATAGGAGTTGAAGTCCATTATTCCCATGTGCTCTTTGTCTGTAAATCAGAACATTACTTGTTACCGCCATTAACACTGTATAACTTCTTTATAGGTTGACGACCTTAACACCACTCATGAAGCCTACAGACTGGCAGCAGAGACTAGCCATGCAGAGGACATACAAAACATAAAGGAAGAATATGAAAAATCTTTGACTGGTAATTTCTTTTTCTAAAGCACAACATGTCCGATCCAATTATATACTGTGATCTCCTTAGAAGCCAGTTGAATCATAGAGTATGCTAAAACCAGTCTCCATTAACATGCATAGTCTAATTTATCTAAAATAGTACTTAAGCTGGCCATACATATTAAGTTTAAATCAGCCAAACCCACCGCTTCCATTGGGATCCGTCAACTGTCTAATGTGTATGGGGGCCTACAGCATTTTGGATTTCAGGGAGATAATGTTGCTGCCAGACAGCTTCTGCAGTAGATTCTCTTCTCTCCCCTAATCAGAAAACTCAGACAAGCATTCATGTGTTTATGGGGGGTGGGGGGGACTTAGAGAGAAAGCTGTCACTCAGACAAGCTTTCTCCCAACAGCTGTCTATGTATGACTGGCTTTAGTCCCATGGAGCAGTTGTCCTGCCATTAACTTTGGGCACACGACCACTTTCACGTACTTACTGAGGAAACTCCTGCCACTTGCTTTAAATTTATCGATAGGCCCTCGTTCACCTCACAAAAGCCTTTTTCCCACCATACTGCACCTTCCGTGCAGAATAAAGTTTCCACAAGTAAATGTTGTAGTTTTGATGGTAAACCGAATAGTAACCCAATAAAGTGTTAAATGAACTTGTCACCCAAGTATGTAAAATGGTAATTTAATACTGTGACATCTACTATACACATTATTAGTTCTTAATAAAACCAGTTATGTTCTTCATCCTCTAGAACTAAAAGACAGTCAAGAGCGGGAAAATAAGGCACTGGAACACTCCTTTAAAGAAAAGCAGGCAGAGATAGAGGTTGGTGTTACACATGATATCTGCTAGATTTTCTTTGTCCAGTTCAACCGTTTCTTACATGTGTTTTTGTTTTTTCTCCTGAATCTAAAGAAAAAAATTGAAGAGCTAAGACAAGAGAATGAATCTCTGAAAGAGAAGCTGAAGGCCGAGGAGGAACACAGAAAACTATCCAAAGAGAAAACCCCACAGGTGCGCTTTGTCAGTAGTGTTGGTAGCACATATTCACACATGTAGTACCTGAGCGAAAGTGTTGGTCATTTCTACCTCCTGTCCTCCTAGTTCCTTCCATTTGTGGGTGTATGTTGTCAGTGTAATCTCAGAACATACAGTTTCACTGTTACAGAGTCAGCTGGCTTATAACTGTGGTGTGCTCCAGTACCTGGTGAGCACCACTCCAGGGCTTTGTCCCTTTTAATTCCACCACTTAGAAAGGCCCATCTTAGAATAGGAAATGCCTCATGTGAAAGAACCCTTATACAATAAGCATCCATATACTGTGTGAGTGGAATCTATAAAGAACAGATTTCCCCTATATTAATGACCATAGCAGATGTAACAAAAAAAATTTCATTTTCCTAAAATGTACAGTATCTTTAGATTCAGTTTTCATTTTCATCCGATAAGTTTACAGCCAGATTGATTTAGACTGAATCTGAGGCGGCTGCTGTAGCTGCAACTTAGGTGCAATAATTTATATGTTGTGTCTGTATGAGATCACGTTTTGGTAGAGATTCAGTGCCTGCAGCGAGACATTATAGAAGATGAATTTCTGCTGCAGGACATTTAGTGTTTTCATCATGCTATTGGCGGCCACAATACAATTTCTTGGTTTAAAAGCCATAGATCCTGATATCAACCTGTCAGCCACAGGTTATAGTAACCGGTTACCCTTCATTCCTTACAGAAGAACTCTCAGGTGATGTATCTTGAGCAGGAGCTGGAGAGCCTCAAAGCAGTATTAGAGATTAAGAATGAGAAGTTACATCAGCAAGACAAAAAGCTTATGCAGATTGAGAAGCTGGTATGTACTTTTACGTGGCTTCTATTAAGAAGAAATACTGATTTATCTATTTTGTGAACAACCAAATTGTAATTATAAAGTCCAGGCTGCAGGCAAGTTATTCAAATTATTTTTGGTTGCATGACTTGCATTAGATTTGCTTTGCAGAACTTGTATCGCTGTGTTGCTAGCCTTCACATGGGATTTATTATTGAAGCCCATCCATAGGTTGGGGTTTTGCATGGTATTGCAGTTCAGTTGCATTAATCTGTGCTGCTGAGAGCTGCAGTACTAGGCATAGCCACTAGGAAATGTATAGAAATTTGCCTGGTAAAACAGTAAACAGGCGGCTATTGCTAAGGCACCGTGGCCCCTTACCCTTTATTACACAGCCCGATATTAAGGAGCAGACGAGCACTAACTTGTCAGGTCTGCACTCGCTTGCTTCTCATTCCTCGCTCACTGCCTGTGCTATTACATGCACAGACATCGAGCGGGGAGCAGCAGAAGGGGCTGGCCATAGAAGATAATGCCAGTCTGTTGCCTCCACTCCTATTACACAGAGCGACGGCCAGCATACTGTTGCTATTGTCGTTTTAAAGGTTTTCCTTAAACTGATTGTCTTCAACCAATAACAACTTTGATGGGTATCTTACTTGGGATGTGTTCTCATACGATTTATCAATGTAAAGGTTGCTAATTTCTTGGTTTGATGCCTGTCTGCAGATATCTTGCGGCACTGAGAAGTCTGTTCTCAGTAATGCACCCTCTACTAATTTGTTTCTCC
Organism: Dendropsophus ebraccatus; assembly: GCF_027789765.1. Taxonomy (NCBI): domain Eukaryota; kingdom Metazoa; phylum Chordata; class Amphibia; order Anura; family Hylidae; genus Dendropsophus; species Dendropsophus ebraccatus. The sequence continues at coordinate 66,017,658 of NC_091460.1, read as the reverse complement.
TCTCTTACTGGCTGACAGTAATTTATGTGGCCACTTTTAGTCCTTTATATTGTTGCATATGAATCCATTTTGATTTCTCCATGTAGAAAGTAATTTCTTTTAAACGCATTTAGGAAGCAAGCTCTATAGAGCCAAGGAAATGCTTTTCAATAGTACAGACACTGAACATGCCCTAAGCTTGCATACAATTATATTTTAGCTGAGCAAGCACATTTTACTACATTATTGTCTCCTGTTCCATTTGCTTTTAAGCACATAATTCTGGAAACCGTGCAAACAAATGTCACTGGATGAATATTGATTTTGTTTAATGAGACGTTGAGAGTGGCCAAACCCGGACCTTCATTGCCTGCACTGTTCACGGGTCTGATGCCTCAGTCTTACACAAGTATGGTCATTTTTGTTGTTGTTTTATAAGGTCGAGACCAACACAATCCTGGTGGAAAAACTAAACAAATGCCAGCAAGAAAATGAAGATCTTAAAGCTCGAATGGCAAATCACATAGCCCTCTCGAGGTAAGCTTCAGGTCATGGATTTGCTTCCTTGATAAATTTATTTTGTGTTAAACAAAAATACTCCCAGGAGACCAATGAGGTCAATTATGGGCAGATGTCTTGGCCTTCATTTTGCCTAGTCTCATAATATCTAAGATCAGCTGGATCATAGGGTTTAATCTTTTAGGTTAACACCCCCCCCCCTCTTCTTCCACGAGGTTGTCAAACAACAAGTACTTCTGCTTTTCCAACACGTTCAATGTCTCCATTTATCCATTGTTGTAGTCCTATGTGGTTGAAGTTTACAATGGATATGAATTGGGTCTTCTTATCTCAGTGCAGATAATTGTGAGAATAAACACAAATTAGAACCACCCTTCTCTTGGTAATTTGGATATACAGTAAGAGCTATGTAAGATGGGCCACTCTGCTGGTAACACATGCCAATCTTGTAGAACAGTGCCTGTTGAAGGTGCCTTTTACATGACACAATCATTGTGCAAACAGCACTTTACAATCACTCAATAATTTGTGGCCCTTTACTTTCATGATTGTTGGCCACCCAGCTCCAATTTAGGGCTGTATTACATGACCCAAAATTTAGATCTGTGCTCGCTTACCAAGCCTATCAGATGGCTCAATGATCAGGAAACAAGTATACGCTTTACCTGTCCAAGCTTCCCAGTGTCATCCTAGCATCTCACCGCAACCACTGCTTGCACTGCTGAAGCCGTCTCTGAAGTGACTGCACAGTTGGCTTCAGACATGCCAACAACGGCTGCAGTGAGAAGCTAGAAGGATACCGGGGAGCAAGGAGAGGCAAGTATAAAGTTTTTCACTTTACACATTCCTCAGCCGTCAGCTAGGCATCGCTTTACACATAGTGATTAGAGATGAGCGAACCTCGAGCATGCTAGAGTCCATCCAAACCCGATCGTTCAGCATTTGATTAGCGGTGGCTGCTGAACTTGGATAAAGCTCTAAGGTTGTCTAGAAAACATAGATACAGCCAATGACTATATCCATCTTTTCCACATGGCCTTAGGGCTTTATCCAACTTCAGCAGCCACCGCTAATCAAATGCCGAACACTTGGGTTCGGATGAACTCGAGCATGCTCGAAGTTCGCTTATCTCTAATAGTGATCCATGGCTGATGATTTTTTTTGAAACATGTTAAAAGACAATCATCAGCCCATGATTGTTTGTTTGGTTGATCTTTGCTTTTATTACACAGAGTTATTGGCAGGGCCAATAACTATGAACTGTAATCTGCCAATGAACAACCTTTTTTTTCCGTTCATCAGCTGATTGCTGGTCCTTCTGCGTGGGTCAGTGATAACTAGAGATGAGCGAACTTCAAGCATGCTCGAGTCGATCCGAACCCGAACTTTCGCAATTTGATTAGCGGTGGCTGCTGAACTTGGATAAAGCTCTAAGGCTATGTGGAAAACATGGATATAGTCATTGGCTGTATCCATGTGTTCCAGGCAACCTTAGAGCTTTATCCAAGTTCCTGAGTACACTCAAGAAAAGTTCCCTTAAGAATGATGATCTTACTCTAGTGTCACTAGAGGACCTGTTCTGGCATCTATTAATAGGAGCATTTTAGAACAAATTTTCTCTTTACATTTCTCACATAATAATGTGAATTAAAAAACATCACACAAAAATAACCCTTCAAGATGCAATGAAGCAGGTAGAACTGATTAGTATAAAAAGATAAATTAAATGTTGCCTAAATGGCGAACCATACCTCCTAGTACTTGAGCCAGCAAACTGGTGGCCCACAATTAAATCGGAACGGACATTGACATTGTGTAATGCTACGTTTACACGGAACGATAATTCGCCCAATCGTACGATTAACAATTTCAAAGTAACTATTATTTTTTATAACTATCAGCATTTAGACGGAACGATATATCGTAGGGAATTTTTTACGAATGACTATTTAAGAATATGTTAAAAGATCAAAATGAACGATTTCTCGCTTGTCGTTCAATCGTTCGCTGCGTTTACACATACGATTATTCGAATTCGATCGTTATCATGCAAATTCGCACGATAATCGTTCCATGTAAACGCAGCATAAGCTTCTCGCTTTTAATACACCTTCTTTTGCTATTGCAGGCAGCTGTCCACAGAGCAAGAAGTTTTGCAGAGGTCACTAGAGAAAGAATCCAAAGCAAACAAACGTCTCTCAATGGAGAATGAAGAGCTTCTCTGGAAGCTACACAATGGTGACCTATGCAGCCCCAAAAAACTGTCACCATCTTCTCCCGGTATTCCCTTCCATCCGCGAAACTCCGGAGCATTTTCCAGTCCGACAGTGTCGCCTAGATGACACTATTATCATTAAAGATTAAAAAATTCTCAGACATTTCAGGACGTCATGGTGAGACTGCTTTGGACATAAACAATGGAAACTAAAGCTATATTAGCTACCTAACCATTACAAGATGACTGGAATTTGGGATTTGGGTTAATGGTTCTGTAACCCACTGGAATTTGAAGGAGCAACTGGATAATGTTGTTCTTTCAGCTAAAGAGAAGACTTTATGGTAAATATATATATATATATGGACATTGTTGCACAAAGCACTTACCTAGCAAGAAACAACTATTCTTGCATTTTTTTTGCCTTTTTTCACCTACAGCAAGTACATAGGGAAAAAAGCTCAGGGCCTGTAGATAAATCACAAACTTTATAAAGTTTCTTTATTCACCTGTTAAGTGTTTTTCCCATTGGATAGGGTGCTTGTGAAGTGAATGAGATGGATGATACACACGGCTTGTCTGCCTCATGCTGCCTCCTTTTTGTTTTTTTGTGTTTTTTTCATATATTTTTCTTTTGGCCACCATTTGTTATCTGTACAGGAAGCTTATGAAAACATTACGGTTCAAAGAAAACTTGAGCATTCTGCACAACATATATCTGCCTTGTAGAGCGTCAGAACACCATCCATTAATAATTGAGGTTTTATGGTTCTTGTGACTTTCTCAATCCCTCTAATGTAGACTTACTGACTTTAATGCCTTTGTGAAAAAAAAGTCTGCTGCTTCTCATCTGTAAGTACAGTGATTATCCATCTCCTACATAGTTATATGTACTTTTTGGGACTATGCAAAAAGCACCACATTGGTGTTATACCATTGACCTGCATTAAGTTACTTATTTGCGGTTACAACTCATTTTCTAGTGCAAAAAATGTCTCTAAAAACTCTTGAGAAGTGTGTTATGTCATAAGAAAGGTAATCGCCATCTGTCAATACATGCATCATCTTCAAGTCACTATTTGTTTCAACCAAATGGATGGAGAGGAGAAAATTGGACGCAATTTTGTACCAACAGAAAAGACAGCCAGGAGAAAATTAGATGCAATTCTGTACCAACAGAGAAGACAGCCGATTCGCAACTGTTTGAACTATTTTTATTTTTTTTCCACAGTTTACAACCTGTTTGAGTTGAAATTAAAGTCTGTTAAAGCTTTTTTTTTTTTTTTTTTTTTTTTTTTTTCAAGCATTTCCAAAAAAAAGATTTCCAAAGAGTTTTATAATGTAACAGCCTAAAATAAATGTTTTCTGTTCTGTACGTTTTTTGTGTTTTTGAAGCTCCGTTTTTATCTATTGTTCAATATGTTGCCACTTGGTTCCCTTGGGTAAAGATATTTCAGGCCTGTGACCAACATGTATTGGTTTGTACCCCTGATTGTTATTGCTGCAGTTTTATTCTTCGACACCAATTTGTCAAATTTGGGCACGGAAAAGGAAATGTTTTTGTGTATTTTTGATTTTTTTTTCAGCTTTACTGGGTCATATTTCATCTGTATCATGCAATTGTGTGTAGCTTCTAGCCTACTTGGATGTAAAAAGAAATAATAAAGCTGTAGTTGCTTGGTTTGTAATGATTGAAATATATTCTGATGTTTAAGAGAATAAATTTATTGGTGCAATAATTTACTTCCCATTGTGTGGTCTTGGGTTTTTTTTTTTTTTGGGGGGGGTCTTCGTTTTACCTTACAATATACATTGCTTTTTTGTCATGTGTTGCATGCTTATACAATGGTACAATACAGAGTTTGATTAGAGGTTGTTTTTTTTTTTTTTTTTTTTGGGCTGGGTTAAAATGTGTTTAGGCCTTAGTGATGTGCATTCCCACTATTTTCTGTTTTACCTTTCCAAAAAAATAAAGTAAAAAATAAACTGGAGTGTGACAGGCCTTGCAGTCCCACAGCAGTTTGCATTGATAAAACCATACGTAGGTGAAAAGGAAAAGTGGTCGATTCCGGCACTCCAGACGTGAGGCTAAAACTTAACTTTTAATAAATATGCATTAAAATAGGATGTCACTAGACAGACCAACGCGTTTCGCGTGGCTGCGCTTAATCATGGTCTAACTGCATGTGAGCAAAAGGTTGGTTAAAAACATAAAGCATCCAATTGTGCTAAAGCCACGTCATGATACATAGGGGGGGATCCTGGGGCAAACAGAATATGTTAACCCTTTTGGATCTAAAATATCTGGTACACGTAGGATGGCAGAACAACTATGCGTGGGGGTTATTAAAAAATCATAAATAATGAAATAACAAGTCATTTTTGTAACTCATCCCCCTAGGTCTGCGTGTATCTAGGCGGAAGATAGTTTCGGCTTCTCTATGTAGCAGAATCTTGTGCCAGTCTCCTCCTCTATGTGGCTTGCTGACTTTAATTATGCCATAGAACCCAAATGTCTCTAAGCTGCCACTATGTACTTCAAGGAAGTGTTTTACTGCTCCGGATGAATTGGTAGTGTTGCCTCTTCGTATGCCAGCGATGTGCTCACTAATGCGGTTTTTCAGTTTTCTGATTGGTTGCCAGTGTAATCTCAAATCAGAAAACTGAAAAACAGCATTAGTGAGCACATCGCTGGCATACGAAGAGGCAACACTACCAATTCATCCGGAGCAGTAAAACACTTCCTTGAAGTACATAGTAACAGCTTAGAGACATTTGGGTTCTATGGCATAATTAAAGTCAGCAAGCCACATAGAGGAGGAGACTGGCGCAAGATTCTGCTACATAGAGAAGCCGAAACTATCTTCCGCCTAGATACACGCAGACCTAGGGGGATGAATTACAAAAATGACTTATTTCATTATTTATGATTTTTTAATAACCCCCACGCATAGTTCTTCTGCCATCCTACGTGTACCAGATATTTTAGATCCAAAAGGGTTAACATATTCTGTTTGCCCCAGGATCCACCCCCATGTATCATGACGTGGCTTCCGCACAATTGGATGCTTTGTTTTTAATCAACCTTTAGCTCACATGCAGTTAGACCATGATTAAGCGCAGCCGCGCGAAACGCGTTGGTATGTCTAGTGATATCCTATTTTAATGCATATTTATTAAAAGTTAAGTTTTAGCCTCGCGTCTGGAGTGCCGGAATCCACCACTTTTCCTTTTCACCTACATTCAGTAATCAGTGCCTGGCCAGCACCGGACATCCGTGCACCCTCCACTCTTCGTGATTGCTGCAAGGAAGACTACGCCTAGGTGAGCTGAATCTTCACTCACTCTTTTCATTGATAAAACCATACCCAGAGAATGTTTTTTACTGAGGGTACTTAACTTTTTCAAGGACTTATCCCTGGTATCTCGCCTGGTGTCTGACCTGTTGTGCTGCTCTGGCTACACTGTGATATCCATTTTCCGCTGACATCTGCCAGCAACCTGAAGAATTTAAAGGGGTATTCCGATTTGGAAAAGTTATGCCCTATTCACAGGATTTAACATAACTAAGAGTGCAATTTATTGTCTAAATGGGAATACCTCTTAAAGGAGCCACCCACTGGAGAATCTTGTGAAAATGAGCATCCCCCCCAGTCAGGTGATCACCTTCTATAGCCAATGGTGTCGAGAAAACTGCTCGTAACCGCTGGTATCATGGGGTACTAACCCAGAGGAGAGAGGTGAATTTGGACAGTGGTTTAGATCAGTGCAGATTAACATGGTAACCAAAGGTCTACACTACCAACAGTATACTATTACAGTAATACTACCCTGAGGACTCATGGAAACAGTAAACCAGCATCACACTAAATGGGCCCTCTAACAGTCAGTCTAAGCCAGTTGAATGGCATAACCATTTCTGACCTTGAGGATCATACTAACTTACACAAACTCCTAAAAGAAGGTGGTGGGGAAACACACTTTTAAAGTGCTATTGACGCCCCCTTACTTTATGTGCGGTTCTCTGCACTATCCACAAACTTAGAGGCTGCACATTCAATATATAACTGTATAAAACTTGTCCGCTTCGTCTTCTCTAAAATTCCATCATTTAATCTGTGGACAGTGTCAATTAGATGGGGCTTCACGGCAGTTGGACCCAATTGCCTTGAAACCCCTCCTAGGTGACACCATCAACTGATGAGATGAAGCGAGAGTAAGGGGGTATAGGGACCTTTACACTGAACAGTGCACTTTGCTTGTACCCCTGGTCCGCTTAGCCAATCACTTGTTGGATAAGTCACTTCTGCGTCCAGTCACTGGCAAAGTAGTTTTTTCCTGTGTGTTGAGAGGAGACCAGGAAGTAATGATTAGCGGGAACTCTGGGACCACCAGAATGGAAGTGGCAGGGGATTGGGCACAGTAAGTAACTATTCTCAACCCAAATATTAATAATTTTTTATAAAAACCCATTTAGGCAGCAAGGTCTAAAGGGTCATTACTTAGTATAGTATTCTATGATTAATAGTTCTTATAGCTCTGATAGATACTATTACACTATGAGTGCACTTACATTATGAAGTGACTATAACATTTATTGATTATTGGTAAATGTAGTGATATTGTTTCAAATGTAATCTTAGAATTGTAAGCTGATACAAATATACAAGAAACAATCATTTTGATAATTTTCAGATGTTTTGGTAAAGGTTAAAGGGCTTTCCTGGGCTCCAATGTCTGATGGGCAGGGAGTTGCCTGCCGACTCCTGACTTGGCAGAGCCCTGGCTCCAGCATACATACAATGAGAGGGGATCTGTTCATTGTAAAGTGGTGGTGTTGGATTACTGCTACCACAGAACTGAAAACCCCTTAAATGTAGTGGCATAAGGAGGTTGTTAGCTTTTATATTTTATCCCATATACAGGTGCTAGTGTTTCTCTCCATACAGTCAGTTTTCTGGCCAAGTTTCAAGATCTCAGTTTAAGGCTTCAAAATGATCTCTCTTTAGGGGAATCTGTCAGCTGTAATTCAGGTTCCAAATAGATAGCTGTTAGGACAGGGAGACACACGGTACCTCTCATAAATCCAGCTGAGCTTCCAGGATGTAGAGAAATGATTTTACTCTCTGGTACAAGACAAAGAGGCTTTTCCAAGCTCCTGAATATTTGAAATCTAGAATGTTTTGCCCCTCCCTTCTTGATTGGCACCTGGAAGCTGAGTCCCAAGCAGGTTCAGGTATGGGAGGGGGAGCAAGGAGGTGGTATAGCGTGTTGCACTTTAGGAGCTTGGAAAAGCTGTAAAAAGGAATCTGTCACGTACAGAGCTGTAGATAAGTGATAGGAAAATAAATGATGCCTTTGTAGAGGGTCCTAGGGGCGTTCAGACCCGAACATGGACTTAATCGCTGAAGTCTGTGTTTAGGTCCAAACAATGACCCGAACACACCCACACCAGAAAGGAATAGGTTAGGTGACTGGGAAAGGTGCCAGACCTGGCACACTGAGTTTTCTGTGTCCTGCCTTGGCTGAGCAAACTTGCAGGAGCCAAAACCCAGCACAAAACCCACCCTCCTGATTTTTGTGTTTATTAAAATCGTCAAAGAGGAGTGTGTGTGTGTGGGGGGGGGTTATTTGAATAAAGAATATATTTTACAAATTGGCTCTCCCTTTTTTTTTTTATAAATGCGCTGGGACTACTAGTACCTGTTGTAGGAGGCCAGATCAACCCCTGTCCAGTTTATACCCAGATATAGTTTTGCCTAGGCCAGAGTAAACACCGGGATATAAAATAGCCAAGGCCAAACCATACCCCTCCAGGTCAGAATATACCCTGGGGTATAAAATGGCCTAGGCCAAACTATACCCATTGTGTAAAGTAGCCTAGATCAAACTATACCCCTGTGTGTAACATAGCCTAGGCCAGAGTATATCCATCTAATGTCGAACTAGGCCACAGTATACTATGGGGGATAAACTTAGTTGGTGTGTAAAGCAGCCTGCCATGCTATATCCCTCTGGGCCATAATGTTATTACTTCACAGTTTTTTTCAGCGCAGGCTACAGTATACCCCAGGGAATATATTATATATCGGGGGGGGGGGTGTAAAATAGTCTAGGACAGTTTTTATTGCTCCAGGTCATAATGTTATCACTTCACTGGTTTTCTCACTTTATCTCAAAATCTGCACACTTTGCAAGAAATTATTATTTTTTTTAAATCATTCTCTGATACACAGCTGCTTCCTCCTGTTGGGAAATACAGTACAGTGCTTACATTGAACTGACAGTAGATGGCGCTGTCCCATCAGTGCATCATCTGCACTATTTTTTTTTTTTTTTGAGCAGGAGGAGGTTTTTATGCGCCATGCAAAATTTTACAGTTGTTGCGCAAAAATCATCATTAGACGCAAGAGCCTTAATACATCTTGCACAATTTATGCCTAAGCTTAGGTCCACACTGCGGTTTTTTTTTTTGCATCCTTTTTTGGAAACAAAAAAAAAAAAACACGGACCAAAACACATTTTTTTAGCATACACAAAAATACAGATAACAAAGTTTTTTGTGTACGCCAAAAAAAAAAACGAGGCACACAAACACTTCCTTTTTTTTATTCATCCATTTTGTGCAAAAAATGAAAATTTGCAAAATTATAAATCTAATAAAAACTAGTTAATAGAACAACCCCCCCTTGCATACATTGAAAAAATGTGCAGGCTTTGGAAACTGTGTTAAGATTTTAAGATTTACATCCCAATTAAAATTTTAAAAAATTCTGTAATGTAAATGTAATTCTTGTGTATAGTACTCAATGCTAATGAATTCATGGGGGTAGGAATTGGCCTAGGCTAAAATATACACCGGGGTATCTAGCCTAGGCCATTTTAACCCTGGTATAGTCTGGGCTGGGGGTATTCTCTGGCCTGTTACACCGGCTCTTCCCAGTACCCCTGTAGCAGTGGGTACTGGTATAATAACGGGGTGGGTTAGAGTTAGCCGGTAAAATGGCTATCCACTAACACTAAGCCCGGCTTAGTAATGGATGCCGTATATCAGATGGCTTCCACTACTAAGGCTGTAAAGAAAAAAAATAGTTTTTTGTTATTCAAACAAAAACACCCCCACACTCCTTGTTGACAATTTTAAGAAACAAAAAAAAATCTGCTTTTCATCCACCTAGTCCATGGAATTCTCAGTAAAATGAAATACACCAGAGGCGGGACACTGCTAAAGCCACTGATTGGCTGAGCAGAGACTCTTGCTGTTTAAGCTCAGCCAATCAGTGGCTGCAGCGGGGTTCCACTTCAGCCGCTGACCGGCGTCATTCTTCCCTCGATCACCCTGACACTGGGAGGTAAGTCTAGTGGGCCAGCCAGACTGTGACTTCTGGGCACAAAACACACCATACACATAAGCTATGATGTTTTATAGATGAGCAAAAGGAAAGACATTTAACTTAATGGGAGAGAAACACCACTGTTTGCAGAAAAAAACCCGCCAAACCCTCACCATGCTGCGTTTTGGATAAACTGACACACAGCCTCAAACGCAAGAGAAGAGCGAAAAATGCCATCCCCCAAAAATTTCAAGTATGTATGCCATTTCATAAATTTCCATTGACTTCCAGCTATCATCTGGGCACTGGCATTTTATTTATTTATTTGTTTTTTTTCAAAATTTTAAGGCATTGTAAAAACAGCCTTCTAGGCTTCCTTCAAACCTAATTTTGCACTGCATTTTTTAGGAATGAAAAAGATCCCAACAAACTTCTAACATTTTTGTTTTGTTTTTCTTGCATATTCTCATTGTAAGTTACTATGGACATTTTTATAGTTGGCATTTTATTCCTTGCCAATCATAAAATTTTTATCATGTGATTCCACGATTTTTATTAAATTGGGGAAAAATATGCTTAGATGCATATGGGCATGGGTTTTTTACTGGTGTTCGTATCCCCTTATAGAAGTCTGTGGAGGAGAACGATAATGTTTTTGTGAAAAAAAGCTAAATGCAGAGCCTGCTGCAGTCTCACAAACCTGGAAACGCATTGAAAAATGGTAAAACAAAAACAAAAATAGTACCTGCAGGTAGGGCTGGGCAATATTGGCTAAAATCAATATCGCGGTTTATCGCATATGTAGCTGCAGTAACAATAATTGGACGCCACGAACCCTTTGTAAGCCACACCCCTTTTTACAAGCCACACCCATTTAGCCATGCCAAACTGGGGATATTTTGTTTAAAAAAAAGTAAAAAAAAAGTACAGTAACTCAATGAACACACTACAGGACGTGTATACGCAAGTATACAGCTATGGACACACTACAGGACGTGTATACGCGGGTATACAGCATACAGCTATGGACACTACAGGACGTGTATACGCGGATATACAGCATACAGCTATGGACCACCTATCTGTATGTTTTTGGGTGTGGGAGGAAACCCACACAAACACAGAGATAAAGAGATAAAATCCCACAGACAACCCAGGACTCCAGCGTTGCAAGGCAACAGTGCTAACCACTGAGCCACCGTGCTGCCAATCAAAAAGGGTGATCGACCTGGACAAGGTAGATAAAAGAGGACTTCCTTATAAGATGAAAGCGCAACCAGCCAAAAATATAAACGCACGTATGCCGCTAAATGTGAAAAGGACATAAACATGCATAGCATAAAGATGTATTTAATAAAAAAAAAAACACACATTTCGGCTCATTGTTATCTCATAGAGTCTTCATTAAATAACAACAGTAGGTAATAGGCTTTATCCCGGAATTCCAGGTGGTTCCCGGGCTGTCTCCTCCTTCCCTACGTACCGGAAAGGCATCGGAAATCAAATGCGGAAGGTTCAACAAGGTTCGAGTTCTATAGAACGTAAGATTTTCCGATGTTCGATTATCTCTGACGAAGTCCTCTTTTATCCGCCTGGTGCAGGTCGATGTTCCTGCTTGAAAATGATGACTGCAGAAAAGTTGACCCTATTTTGAAAATTACACCCCTCAAAGAATTCATCTTGGGGTGTGGTGAACATTCTGTCCATTCCGTCTTTTTTTAATAATATCTAGTTTTCAGCTCAAAATTTTTTATTTTCAGGAATTGAGGAGAAAAGCACTCTGCAATTTGTTATGCGCTTACTCTCAAGTAGAGAAAAGTGTGTAGCGAGTATTGTGACCGTACAGGAATTTTTTTTTAAGGTATTTAGTTGTGAAAATTTTATATAATAAAAATATGCTCAGAAATGGACATGAATATAGTTAATCTGGCCGGCATGTCATTCCGGGCCTTGGATGCACAAAGTAACCACATTCTGAGAGCCATAACCTTTCTTTACACCATGACTTTAGGGGACTAGACGATGTAATAGACATTGCAGTACAGATCTGTATTATGCCTGTCGTGTTACACCGGCTAGTTGAACAGTATCCCCTGGCAGAGCATCATTGGCTTCTGTATGGAGCAAACCCAAACCAGAGGCTGTTTGTAGGCCTCCACCCCCCATTAGCACATATCCATTTGCAAGGTGCTAGAGTTTTTGTAAAACTACAACTCCCATCATGCCTGGACAGCCAAAGCTAATTTCACCCGTGAGGCTAGAATCACACATGGTATTTTTTTGAGAAAACATTAGGGGAGATTTATTAAGCTGGTGTAAAGTAGAATGGTTATAGTTGCCCCGAGCGACCAATCAGATTCCACCTTTTATTCCTCAAAGATTCTTTGAAAAATAAAACGTGGAATCTGACTGGTTGGTAGAGGGAACTAAAACAATTCTACTTTACACCATGTTTAATAAATCTCCCCCATTGTGTTCTTTTTGTAGGAGTTTTTCAAACCAAAGCTAAGAGTAGATTCAATAGAATTAAAAAAATAAATAAAAAGATGAAGAGATGATTGACATGTCTCCTTCCTGCTGAATCCGCTTCTGCTTGTGGCAGTTTTCCAAAAACCACTGTCTAAGACACCAGCCTAAATGTGGTGCGTCCATTGGATACCACTTTGCCTGTCATTTTTCTGAAACGTCAGATTTGCCCCAGTGATTGGTAGGAGCTCTTGTGCTAAAAGGGATTGGCCACTTTATAGCACTATTGTTCAGTGTTCAATATTAGTTAATGTCCGCACTGCACTTACTGAGAGAGAGGAGTGAACTTGCAGTACGTTTGCTTTGCAAAACGCTAAATGCTCGTCATTGGACTCCTGGTGACTGGAGAGGTGCATTCATCCTCTCCAGCGACAGAGTCTCACATGCCGAGCAGCCATTTTGCAAAACCGACCTTATTATATGTTCCCTGTGTACTTCCATACAGCCAAAATCAGATGCTCCTTCTCCAGGCTGTGCCATCATGGTCTGTATGTTGAGTCTGCATATGCGTATAGGGGACCCAGAGGGAGGGGCACGGTAACATGCTCCTCCATGCTAAACCATCTTATGGATAGGATCGCCTTTCAGCATACAGAACAGGACGACCTGGAGGGGGAGCATCTGGTTTTGGCTCTATGGGGTACACAGGGACTGACTGTCAGTAAGTACATTGAACAATTTTGAGTGTCTAGGAGTAATAACAGTTAACCCCTTCCCTCATCAGTCACTACATTTACATCCTGATGAAGGAGGAGGGGTTCAGAGTGGGGTCGCACGGCAACTCCGCTCTTAACCGCCGCAATCCCGGGTGCTATGTGTAGCCCGGGACCGCGGCTATTAGCAGGCGCCATCCGATCACTGCCCCCACTAATTATATATTTAAAATGCAGTCAAAACTGACAGCTACATTTAACTGCATGCTGTGCCCCTTTCCCTGGTCTCTAGTGGGGGGATCTCCCTCCCCTCCGCAATGCGATTCTTCTGAGCCGGCCGGGGCTCAGCATCACACCGACGCTGATCCCGGCTCGGCAATCTGTAGATCTGGTCTGCTGCAGACCAGAGTAATACACCACTGATCTGATCGATCATTGCTGTATTAAAGGGAACCATTCACCCCGTGGCCCCCGGCAGAAACTGACATACAGTGACATAAAGGTCAATATACTTACCACATCGCTCCCGGTCCCGTCCCGAAGCCCGTTGTTGACACGGAGAAATCGACGATTCTTCTTCTCGCGCCCATTATGGTAATGAGCGCCGCCGGGTCCGAAGTCCAGCCTTCTCCCCGCCTCCGACACTTGATTGACGCCGGGTCCTCTTCCTCCTCGTCTTCTTTCTTCTCGCCGGATCCCGCGCAGGCGCCGTGACAGTCGTTTTCGGCGCATGCGCAGTTCACAATTGAAGCCGCTCCGCAGCTTCACTGTTTACTGCGCGTGCGCCGATTTGCTCGAACACCGTATCCTGTTTACCGCGCAGGCGCAGAAGAGGTGACGAGACCTTCACAGCGGCGCCTGCGCGGGAATTCAGCAGAAGACTGAAGACGTCAATCAAGTTCCAGGAGGCGTGGATGGGCGGCGACGAGAAGAGGACCTCATGAATAAGTTGGACTCGTCCGTCGTTTCCTATGGACGTTGGACTCATCTCAGCTCATTACCATAATGGGCGGGAGAAGAAGAATCGGCGATTTCTCCGTGTCAACAACGGGATCCGGGACGGGAGCGGGAGCAATGTGGTAAGTATATTGACCTTTATGTCACTGTATGTCAGTTTCTGCCGGGGGCCACGGGGTGAATGGTTCCCTTTAAGTATACTGCAGTGATCTCTATGGCAGATCACTGCAGTAATACTGAAAGTACCCCAGGGGAGATAAAAGTTAAAGTATACATAAAAAAAAAAGGGGGTTTTAAAAAATACCCTCCCCTAATAAAAGTTTGAATCACCCCCCTTTTCCCATTTTATAAATAAAAATAAACAAACAAACATATTTGATATCACTGCGTGCGTAATCGCCCTAACGATTAAATTATCATCTTCCTGATCTCAAACGGTAAACGGCTTAAGTGCAAAAACCCGCCAAAGTGCAAAATTGCGCATTTTTGTCACATGTAATCCAGAAAAGTTGTTATAAAAAGTTTTCAAAAAGTCGCATATATGCGATCAAGGTACCGAAAGAAAGAAGAGATCATGGCGCAAAAGAATGACACCTCACACAGCCCCATAGACCAAAGGATAAAAGCGCTATAAGCCTGGGAATAGTGATTTTAAACATTTAGTTTTTTTAAAAAGGTTTTAATCTTTTTAAAGCAGTCAGATGAAATAAAAGCAATATAAATTACTTATCGTTTTGTACTGACTTGAAGAACATAGATAACATGTCAGTTTTACTTTAAAATTAATGGCGTTAACACGAAACCCCCCAAAATGAAAACAAATTCCTTTCTTTTTTTTATTTCACTGCACAAATATTTTTTTTCTGGTTTCACACCATACTTTATGGAAAAATTAGGTCTGCCATTGTAAAGTACAAATAGTGGTGCAAAAAATAAGGGCTCCTGTGGGTCTGTAGGTGAAAAGAATACATGCGCTGTGGCCTTTAAAGGAAAAAAACTAAATTAGCCCAGTCCTGAAGGGGTTAAAGAGACATTCCGGTATCATTTATTAATGTGCTGGGGATACATTTTAAAGAAACAAACAACATAAACACTTACCTACCTGGTTCCCCACAGCTTTAGCTGCAGTTCCTGTTGTTCCCCCACTGATCATCTCTTCTCCTAGCAGTTGATGAAATCAGAAATCCGAAGGGGATACCCCTAGATTGGTGATGTGGATTTTGCCATGGTTTTGGAGTTGGCCTTATTCAATGACCCTATTTGATGTCTAAGGTACCAGAAGTGGTTTCCAAATAAAAAGCAGAAAAAGTGACATACCTCTTCCTCCAATCAGGGATTCTGCATCAAAGTATGCACAGGAAACTCTCCCAGAGCCAGCTCCTTACTGTTTCCTATAATCAATATGGCTGTTGTAAAATATACAGCAGCAAAATGATCCTGGGTAGTCTAGCTACATGGTGATCCATGTATGTCTGAAAACCTTCCTATTAGTTGATTACCTGGATAAACAGGTAAGTCTGACTGGCTGCAGAGAGATGGTTGGTGGGAAAGTGATCCACTCTTCACCTTGCAGTGATACCCCATTCCCGCTCCTTTTTATAAACTACCACAGCACTGACAGTAAAACACAGTGCCACATTAAGAACCTGCTTAGTGGTAATGTTTTATACAGAACACTGGACATGGGCATCATAATGTATAATCTTTAAAGGGTAACTCCTGTGAATATTTCTTTCTTTGTCAGAAAGATATATCATTTTGTAATTCACTTCTATTTAAAAATCTCCAGTCTTTCAGTACTTATAAGTGTATTGTGTCCAGTCGGACACAGTGCTCTCTGCTGCCAACTCTGTCCGTGACAAGAACTGTCCAAAGCAGTAAAGGTTTTCTATGGGGATTTGCTACTGCCCATACAGTTCCTGTCACAGACAGAGAGCATGGTGTTATACTGGAAACTGTTAAGTACTGGAAGGTAAGGCCCTATTCCACGGGCCGACTCTGAGGAGCAAACGAGCGCTGTTAGCTCACTGCTGCCATTCCACGTGTCAGCAGCCAGCAGGTGAGTGCGGGGGTGGCCGCGGGGAGGCTGCCCGAGTGATCGCTAGATCGTCTGGGCAGCCCATAGGGGGTAGCGGAGGTCTGCTGCCACCACTCCTATTCGACGGAGTGACAGCAGCAGATCGCTGCTATCATAGTCACTTGTTTTTCAACATGTTTGAAAAACAAGCGACACAACGATCAGCCAACATGAACGATGTCAGCTGATCGTTGCCCTCTATTATAACGGCCGATAATCGTTCCGTGGAATAGAGCCTTTAAGATAGATATCAATGCAAGTAATTGCTCACTCAGCTAATCACTAGATCAGTGCTTCTCAATTCCAGTCCCCAGGCCTCACCAACAGGTCCTGTTTTGAGGATTTCCTTAGTATTTCACAGGTGATATAATTATACTCAGTGCATCAGGTATTATCACAGGTGTTCTTTGTGTGGGATATCCTCAAAACATGACCTGTTGGTGAGGCCTGAGGACTGGAACTGATAAGCACTGCACTAGATGATCCCTATTGGGGCTAGTGACTGCCTGAATATTTGTGCAGGGTTGATGAATACCACTTAGGTTCATCAGGAACACACCTACAGGATCTGCAGCAGATTTGATGCTGTGTTCAGTTATTTAAATGAAATCTGCTGCAGATCCTGTAGGTGTGAACACACCATTAAAGAACATTTTAAGAGAGGGATAATTGCTTTGCATCTAGAAAGGATTTTAGCACTTTGGTGCTGATCCATGCATGACTTTGTGGGAAGGTGTGAGGCTTTTCATGCATTTCAAGCTGTGGCTACAGAACCAGAAATGTATTAAGGCGCTAGAGCCTCCTAATAAATGTGCATCGTACTCCAATAGACTTTGGCTAATCAAGTTGAGCAAATCTATAATAATATTTCCTAAACTCAAATCTAATAAATCAGCCATTGATTAATATATTCATGTGTTTCCTGAAAAGGTGGCCTGCCTCATTCTTCAGAAAATTGGAACACTCTGAAAGCATACAAATGTGTTTTTTCAATCTGTGTGCTTGCTGCATATCACAGGCGGAACCCTTACCTGTGACAGGACCGTCTGCCTCATAATTCATTATGATGCAATGAGCTCCTAAACAGCCGGAGCACTAAACTGACTAAGCTTTCTCCATTCAGTGGTGTAGTGCTTTGGTCATTCAGGAGCTTACTGTATTATAATGAATTATGATACTGAAAGTACTGTTAGGGTATGCTCACAATGAGTAATCCAGGCAGAATTCCATGGCAAAACTTTGCCATGGAATCCCGCCTGTCTGTGTGTCATAGACCATCTATGGGAGAGCGTGCACTCCTTTGCTGCCACCGCTCTCCGCTCAAAGAAGAGACATGTCACTTCTTTGAGAAGAGAGCAGCGACAGTGGAAGAGCGCACGCTCTTCCATAGAGATCAGTACGTTTCAAAAGATAAAGCAGTGGCACTCACCAGTGTAGATTATTGTGCAGGTTCCTTTATTTCAATAATGTGTGGACATAAACAAAGCAGACGCCAGCTAGTTGCAGGTACCTGCACCTACCTGGCGTCCGCCTTGTTTATGTCCATGCGTTATTGAAATGAAGGAACCTGCACAATAATCTACACTGGTGAGTGCCACTACTTTATCTTTTGAAACATACGCTTACCTATATGGATATATGCATTTAATGATCACCCCAGTATTCATAGTTCATATGGGACATCAGCGCCTTTGTCCATGATTGCACCTGTAGTGCCGATTGCTTCTGGTCTTGGTGAGAATCTCCCATAGAAGATCCCATGGCACACTGAGGCAGGCGGGATTCTGCCGTGGATTTCCGCCTGAATTACTCGGTGTGAACATACCATAGCAGGTTAGTGTTCAGGCTGTGATACACAGCCGACACAAGGGCCATTGATGTTCAATTCATTAGATTCGAGTTCAGTGAATCAGTCACAGATTAACACTTGATTAAAGAAACGTATTACATTGCTTGACTATCATATGAATAGGGGCACTTAATTGCTGTATTAATACTACACCATTCATTGGCTGCATATCCCTATTACAAAAAGAAATGTGCAGGAAACAAAATGAGGAGTATTTAACCTGATGAAACATTGGTCAGCTTTGCCTCTAAGTAGTGCACTCTGGAAAGGAAATAGTTAAAAATATACTTATAGGGTTAACAAGCCAAACAGCAGCCAAACTTGTCAAGCTATTATTTCCAGAGCACACAGCTTATGGTGTGTTAGACAGAGAAATTTTTCTGACAGATTTTTGAAGCCTAAGCCAGGAACAGACTATAAACAAGGAACAGGTCATAAAGCAAAGACTGAGATGTCTCCTCTTCTCAAATCCATTCCTGGCTTTGGCTTCAAAAATCTGTCAGATAAATCTCTGTATAAACACATCATTAGGGGGAAGAATTCAGCTGAGTGTTGACTTGCTTGGCAGATGATCCCTGCGCCTGTTACACAGTGCAACATTGACCTGACAGGGCCCTTACTGTAGATAAGCTCAACTTAACTAAAAACCAGTGTGTAAATGCCACTCTTTAGTAAATCTTCCCACAATCCTCAAATATCAGCTGTCTTAGTTTTTACTACCACTGTGTTGAATGCAATATGGTTTATTAACAAGCAAACCGCACAAGGCTAAGACAAAACATTGATCTTGTTTCTGAAGAACTAACTCCAGCAGGGTACAGTCACAGTCAGTCTCACGGGGCTCCTGTGGATTTCTGAATCTGCTCCTTTAAGATGAGGATGCTTTGTCTTTGCTCGGGTGGTAACATGGCAATCTGGTCTGAGGTCAACTGCAGAACCTGCATTATCAGAGCAGCCTTTTCATGGTCCTGTGGGGTGATTTGGTTCTGTCCAGGACTAAAGCCTCCTTGTCCAGAAGCTGCTTGAACATTTCCAACCTGTCTTGGCGGCTGAGGACCCACAGACCCTGATACTTGCATTCCGGGAATGGGACCTCTCAATGCGGGAGCAGGAACAGAGCCTCTCACATCCATGGGTCGAGGTTCCATTGCTCTTGACGCTCTTGAATCCAAATTAGGCATACGTGGATCCAACATGGGGGGTCCTCTTGATTCTCCAATCATAACACGAGGTGGTTCTCCCATAGGTCCTCCTCTAATTTCAAGGGTTGCAGGGCCTCTATCATGATGCAATGGTGCGCCGCCCTGTAAAGGTGGCGGCAAATAGTTACGGTTTGGTGGCTCCTCATTTGTTACATTAAGCAGTGTTCCTCCTCGTGGGTCATTGGGGCCATCTCCAAGAAGACCGCGGGGTGGGACATTAGGTGCTGGAGGACCACCACGCTGTAAGGGGGCTCGAGGATCAGGAATAGGAACATTCATCATTGGTCCTTGTCCCGGGTTTATAGGACCAGGAACTCCGCTCTGCATGGGTAGTGATGGCATCATTGGTGGGGCCCCATTCACATGCATGCCCCCCACAGGTGCAGGTTGCCCACCAGGTGCATTTCCTTGACTCAGAGGACCACTAGGACCTTGTATGGGCTGTTGGTTTCCCGGTAATAATGGCGGCACAACTGATGGACGGTGAAGGATTTTCACAGCGATTTCTGGGTCGACAATCCTCATCACCACCTGGGCCTGCAGGAGGGCGTACGCCAGCTGCGGGTTCTGGAGCAGCATGTTGCGCGCCTCCTGGGGGCTGTTCTGGACGCAAAGCTTCATCTGCTTCATCAGCTCAAACATCTGCTCCGGGGGCAGACTGGCCACCGCTCGGCTGATGGACTCCGGGGCGTCTTCGGGGGACACCGGATCCCCGTACGGTGACTCAATGATGGGCGCCCCTGTGCCAAGGCTCTTCAGCTCCTCCTTGTTCTTCTCACTGGCTGCATTATCCACCCGCAGAGCTCGGCCGCTGAACTCCCTGCCATTCAGGTTACGCATGGCACTCAGGGCAGTCTCCTGGTCCTGGTACTCACAGAAGCCATAGCCCTTGGGTTTACCAGTCTCCCTGTCATACACCAGTCTGAAGCTGACCACAGGTCCCACCTCACAGAAGATGTCTTTCAGCTGTTCTTCGGTGGCCTCATAGGGAATGTTCCCAACAAAAACGGAGCGTAAGGACCTATCCACCGCGGGATCGCGAACATTTATTCCCGCCATTGTACACTGCTTCAAACTCCTCGGCAATGATCCGCACCGATCTCTTTCCTTCTTGCTTTTTGCAACTTCCGGTCCGCCGCGTTTATTCTTCCGACGTGAACTTCCGGCGTGAGCTTCTCGCGCGCCTCCTGCTGTAGGAAGCAGTGCGCAGGCGCAGCGGCCGCATCCTGTGACGTCAATATTTTTCGCAGTCACAATGTCTGTTCCTCGTGATGGAACCGCCCACAACCTCGGGCAGGTCACGTGTCCACTGCAGTTGTTTTGACTGTATTTATATGGAGCCTTGTAGCTGCTGTATAGAGCAGTGATGCCAGTCGGTACATATGTAACGGGCAGGGCATGCTGGGAGTTGTAGTTGGGAGTTACTGATAAACACAGAGGACCTGGTAAACCTCCAGCTGTGGGTGCAGAGGGGGAACACATGGTAACACTGCAGGTTGCCAGGGCATGCTGGGAGTTGTAGTTGTACAACAGCTGCAGGTCATGTATACATATATGAAGTGGAATTCCTGGTGCTTTGGAGTTTTTCAGAGACATTTTAGTGTTTATTTCATTTTACAGGTTTCATAGCTATAAAGATGCTTAGTAGATCCTTAGATGATTGTTGCACATTGTTGTATGTGATCCGTCAGGCTTTATTTCCTGTCCTTTATATGTAGTACATTTTTGTGATATAGTGGAAAGTGTTAAAAAAAAAACTAAAAAACTTCTGTTTAATTCTGTTTAAATTGTGTCCTCTCCCCCCTACGGTCATTTTCACATAGGTAACATATTGTCTGTGTATGCGCTATATGGAGAGCCTGTAAGTGCAAGTAGGTGCTGATTGTGTGGGCCTATAGTCAGATACTTCTAATAAATGTGGATATAAAGGGAACCAATCACTCCACAAATGTCCAGCAAGCTATATGGACGGTGTAATAGAGCCCCCTGCGCACATGTAGCTGTGCGCTGACACCTATAAGCTTTGCACATATTCCCCAAAACAAAGGTTGAAAATGTCCTACGCCGTATTCAAATTACCCTGAACTAGTAGCGTTCCTCAGCACCGTACTAGTCACCCATGGTGCACTCAAGTTCACTGTAAGGGTATGTGCACACGGAGCAATTCTCGCGGAATTCCGCCCGAATTCCGCCATAAAAAGCGGGCGGAATCCGCGTGGAATTCCGCCCGTGTAAATGCAACATTGCTCTTTCCATAGAGAACAATGGGATTTCCGACTGCCCGTGCACACAGAGTAAATTTCCGTCCGGAATTCCGCGCAGAATCCGCATTCCGCCCGAAGAATGTACATGTCAATTCTTTGGGCGGATTCCGCTAGAGGAATCTTAAAGAAGTCAATGGGGTTTGAATTCTGCTGGTAATTCCGCTTGAATTCCGCTTGATTTCCGCGCGGATTCCGCTCGAATTCCGCTCAAATTCCGCTCGAATTCCGCCAGAGCAGAATAGGCGAGGAATTTCAAGCAGAAATTTTTCAGCTACAATTCCTCGAGAATTACTCAGTGTGCAAGGGCCCTAAGGCCTCATGCACCCTAAGCAAAAGACGAGGAATTGAAGAGGAATCTGCTCCTAAATTCTGCTTGAAATTCCTCCCGTAAAAGAATGAACAGAGCAATGTCCCATTGTGTTTAATAGGATTTCCGCTCTGCTGTTCACACTGCAGAATTTCTGAGCAGAATTTTCTGCCGCAGATCTGCTTTCTGCCCAAAGAAGTGACATGTTACTTCTTTTGGCGGATTCTAGAGGAATCCTATAGAAGTCAATGGGGGCTTGAATTCTGCTTAAAATTCTGCTTGAATTCCACTCAAATTCAGCTCCTATTCTGCTCGAATCAGAATAGAAGAGGAATTTCAAGCAGAAATCTTCACGCAAAAATTCCTAATCTTTTGCTCAGTGTGCATGAGGCGGTGGGTGGGTTCACATTACGGAATTCTTGCGGACAACGTCCGCGAAATTCCGCAGTATGTCCGCGCGCCTTTCTGCCGGCTCCATAGACACCATTCTATGGGCCGGCGTATTCCGTTATCCGCCGAAAGAAGTGACATGTCACTTCTTTCAGCAGATAGCGGAATTCCGCCTCTCTGGGAGCGTTTGTGGGTGTAATTCTCAATGCAGGAGCCTGCTGCACATCGTAGAGGAGCCGCCCCTGAGCGCCAACACTTCCAGAGAGGCAGGATTACAGCCATCTTTAGTGGGCCATCACTGTGTAGTTTGGGGCTTAGAAACACATGACTAGTTGAGGGTAATTTGCATACAGCACAGAACATTTACAAACTTTGTTTTTCGAGGAGGGGTATGTGCAAAGCTCATAGGTGTCAGTAACACGTGTGCAGGGGGCTTTATTACACCATATTTACAGCTTCCTGGGGATTTTCGGAGTGATACATTCCCTTTTAATCTGACCCAATATAGTTGACACACTTATAGACCAAGCTTTCTTTTGATTTCCTTGTGCTGATGTCCACAAATACATCTGGTTGTTGGATTTGGTACCTGGCTCAGCATGCTGTATACTAAGCACAACTCAGTAAGGTCAGTAGGTACGATACAGTGTAGTGGACACCCTGTTTCCTGTTTCACTATTCTACACTAGGGAGCACTGTGGATTGCCCTGTCAATCAGTCCCAGCTAGATGGGAAGACATTGTTGGGTAATGCCTCCTAGACAGTTTACCTGGCGTCATGGCTTGGTGTAAGTAAGGCATATTTGTCAATAACAAGGGAGCCTCTCAGGATTTCATGCTTTCTGTAGTTTGGGCAGCATAAATCCTGTCCTACTATTTTTAAAATTAATAGCCTCGATTAGGGCTGGGTGATATGACCAAAAAAATAAAATCATGATTTTGTTTGACATTATGGATGATTTAAATTTCGATTTTTTTATTTATATATTTTTTTCTAAATAAAGAAAACATTACTCTCCTTGAAGGCGCCTCAGACAGTAACAGTGCCCCATGTATGCAGTTATGCCCAATATGTGCCTAGAAATAGTATTGAGGTTGCCTTCCTGTAGTATAGGAGGTCTTCTCTGTGCAATCATATAGTAGTTGCACCCCTATGATACGACCTACATTCTTCAGTTTTATTGCAAAATAAAAAATAAAATAGAAAAACGTTTTTTTTCTAAACTACAGTATTTTACGGCGTATACGACGACAAGGCATATAAGACGACACCCAACTTTTCCACTTAAAATAAAGAGTTTGGTATATACTTGCCATATAAGACTACCCCTTTTCCAACACACATTAAAATACCAAAAAACATCAGACAGTAGTGAGATCTGAGAGGCATAGAAGGAGGTACAGTAATACCGGTAGGATACAAGTGGCGGCAGACAGGGTGAAATAGGCGTGTTTTTCTGGGCACAGCGCCACTCTACCACATCTCTTTTTTTCATACCCCAGACGCCTGCAGCTTGCTCTGCTCTTCATACGGCGGGGATGCAGCTGTTTTTTTAGCTCCCCCACCATATGCGGCGACGGCAGATTCTCCAGTCCAGTTCCAAAGCTTTTCAGCACCCACTCTATAAGACTACACATGGCGTATAAGACGACCCCTGACTTTTGAGAAGATTTTCCTGGGTTAAAAATTTGTATTATACACAGGAAAATACTGTATTTGGCTTTGATTTAGGATCTCTACTTGCCATCAGTGGTTGAAATTTTTCATTTACATTGGGAGGCTCAAAAAACGACTACAGCTGGCCATACGTATTAAGCTGGGTTCACACTACGTATATTTCAGTCAGTATTGTGGTCCTCATATTGCAACCAAAACCAGGAGTGGATTGAAAACACAGAAAGTCTCTGTTCACACAATGTTGAAATTGAGTGGATGGCCGCCATATAATGGCAAATATTTGCTGTTATTTTAAAACAACGGCTGTTATATTGAAATAATGGCCGTTATTTACTGTTATATGGCGGCCATCCACTCAATTTCAACATTGTGTGAACAGAGCCTTTCTGTGTTTTTAATCCACTCCTGGTTTTGGTTGCAATATGAGGACCACAATACTGACTGAAATATACGTAGTGTGAACCCAGCTAAAGGAGTAGTTCCCCCCAAAAAAATTATACTTTCAAATCAACTGGTAACAAAGATTTGTAATTTACTTCTATTAAAAAAAATCCTGGCTTTGGCTTCAAAAATTTGTCACATAAATCTCTGTGTAAATACACTATTACATGGGACGATAGCTGCCTCATTCGGCAGATAATCGCTTTGTGTAATGGGGCCTTTAGTGGTGAGAATAAAAACTGCCAGATTTCCGGATTATTTTAAAGCAAATGTACCTCTTCCCTTAGTAAAACATTTTTTTTACACAACCTGTTCAGTGGGATGCAGATCCTGGTGGCACTGTCCATTTTTCAAACCACTGTCTGCTTACCAAGATTCGTGCCAATTTCTCCCTATAAAGACCCAGTGCACTGATATCTCCAGTCCAGTGATATTCCCTCGGTGCACTGGGGGTGCTGGGCCTAAGATGCTGGGAGCCAGGGAACTGTATGCATATGCACTGCATTGTAATGACAGCTATGTGGCTACTTAATTACAGCACAGTGCATATGCATACAGTTCCCCCGCTCCCAGAATCTTATCACAGATGCTGCCTGGGCGGGGATGGGTGGGGGGAGAGTCCCTTGCAGGCATTCCACGTCTGTGTTTCTTTGCAGAAAGTGTGAATGTGGCCTAACACAGACAAAGATGGCAGCAGAGAGCCTGTGTCAGACTGGAAAAAATAAACCACCTTATGCTGGACATACAGCAGCTGATAAGTACTGGAAGACTTAAGAATTTTACGTAGAAGTTTATTACAAATCTATATAACTTTCTGACACTAGCTGATTTGAAAGAAAAGTTTTTCGCTGGAGTACCCCTTTAAAATTGGGTCTGTGCCATGTCCACACTGGTTGCCTCTTCTGTGTACATAAACAGGTTACCAGATCCCACACAACACAGCTTTACTCCACAGCTTTGTCTCCTACATAGTCCTCCATTATTCTTTGCAATTTGATTTAGGCTATGTTCACATTTTGTAAGACACCGGCGGTTCCGTGAACAGGAAGTACCGGCCGGATGATCTTAGGCGCCTCTGAATTCGGATGCGGGCGTGGAGCTGCACGCTCCATTGTGAGCACTTACAGGGTTTTCTGCGGCCGCTATTCAATGAATAGCAGCCACAGAAAACTGACATGTCAGTTTCTCGCTTTGCCGCTAGGGATCCCGTCCAGAGTGTATTCTATGATTTTACTGTCCGTCTGGGATCCCATAGAGGGCAGCACAATGTAAGGTTCGTATAAATCACGGCAGTTGTTTCAAATCGACAACCAAGCCCGTAATATGAACCTTACATTGTGTGAACATAGGCTTACACTGTATGCTCTTCACTAGATTCAGTGAACAACATCTTCCTGTGGTATATGAACATGTAGTTTCTATGTAGTCAGCTGCTGAAGTTATTTGCAGTCATACAGTAATTAGCCTTAATTGTGCCTGTCTTACCTGCTTATTACATAAGGGAAACGTTTCATTGAAGCCTGCATACAGCTGTATATTTCACATCAGGGGAAAACAATGCCTTGTAAGAAAGAAAGAGAATACTGAAAATGACATCTAAATATAGCCTTCAGCTGCCATTAGTTATTTACCTGGACATACAGACTCCATATTAATAAGTGCTCCCATACTGATAATACGGAATAGTTGCTTTAATATTCTTGCTCTTTGCAAAATGCAGCTCAGAAGTCTCCTCTGGGTTATATAAGAGTGACCTGCTCTGACCTCAGATGCCTCCAGTTTACAGTGTCTGGGAGTAAGTTACAGTAAAGCACTGGAGTAGTACCAGATTCCTAGATCAGACTATACACCAGTAGCTACAACTGCATATGCTCAAAACAGGCAAGTATTTTCAATCAAAATTTGCTTACTTTTTAATCCAGCAGTTAACAATAGTCGATAAGGTTCACGTTGCCCTACACTGTTGTGATATAACATTTAATTATATCCAAGTTTGGCTGCTGAGTAGAGAAGTTGGGGTCACACTGTACAAAGGAAATGTGTGGTTTTATTTACACACATAGCACAAGCACAAAAGAAGATATGAAAGCTCTGAATAGAGATAATTCAAGATATTCTGAGGGTCAATAGAGTGAAAAAAGCAGTGCATTCAGAAAGTCTTCACATTTTATGTTGCCCCCCCCCCCCCTTTTATAAATTTGCACAGTAAGCCGGGGGTGGGGTGAAGCATTATAACTGCAGTAATTGGGGGAGAAGGGCCTTCTTGTGACCAAGAACCCAATGGTCATTCTGGCTGAGCTTCAAATAAATTGTGTGAAGATTCCAGTAGGCCAACCATCACTGTAGTAGTAGCAGAGTAGCCAAAAGGATTTTTTCATTTTAGCACAATATAACACAAAGGGTCATGAACACTTTTTAAATGGACTGTATATGATTTGGGCCTTTTGTGCTCTCCGGTCTATACAATAACATGCATGTTGTATAGGCCCGTGTGTCATCTGTGCTCTACCTGTAGGTATCATGGACAGGATCCTGTCCACGGTATCTTCGGCTTTGCAGTCCCGGATCCTAGCCACCTGCTTACTGTCCTATCCTCACGGATTTACAGCTACCCCAGAGGGGTGATATGTCTACAGCCCAAGGGGCACAAAGGTGAGTGGAATCACCCACTCCCCCTATTCTAGTGTCATCTCAGTAAGACACGAGGCGCTGTTGCCCTTGTTTTTTCTTTTTCTATTTGCAGTCTACCTGTAGGTATAACATTTATGCATAGTAAGCTAGATATAAAAAAGAGAGTGTTACTAAGGCCTTATTCATAAGTTCCATAAAATTTGTCCGCAATTACAGACGAAATTAGTGCCCATTGATGTCTGTTGGGCTATTCACACTATGCGTAGTTTAAAGTGTCACTGTCATAACTTTCAAAATCTAAATCAACAGTAGATGTGATATAAACATGTTGTCAATATACAGTAATTTATTTTATGTTATCATGCTGTTAAACAAAGCTATACTTACCAGAAATCCAGGTCCAGTCTCCTGAACGCAGATTTTTAGACTTGTGCTGGTTTTAAAAAACAAGGAATTCCAGCCAGTACAGAGAGTCACAGTTCAATGTGTCCATCAGTCACTAGAGATGATCGAACAGCACTAATGTTCAGGTTCCTTCCCGTACTGTGGGAAAGGTGGAGACAGCCGCAGTACCACCTGAAAAACAGGGATACAGCCTATTAGCTAGGCTGTATCCCTGTTTTCCAGGCAGTACTCTACTGTTGATTTAG
The DNA here is from genome assembly GCF_027789765.1 of Dendropsophus ebraccatus. Taxonomy (NCBI): domain Eukaryota; kingdom Metazoa; phylum Chordata; class Amphibia; order Anura; family Hylidae; genus Dendropsophus; species Dendropsophus ebraccatus. The sequence goes on along the minus strand of NC_091460.1, from coordinate 65,989,987 downwards.
ATTTTAAAAGTTATAACGACAATGATGCTTTAACAGATCCGCAATCTGTACTGCAGAAAAATAGCACATGTTCTAGTACGGACCATAATTGCAGAGCAGATTAGCCAGCAGAAGCCTATGGGATCCTCAATTTTTGTGGAATTTACGGAGGTAACATCTGTAACCTCCGCAAAAAATACAGGTCTGCCGAAAAATTGTCCAATAAATGTCACAGGCTGAAAGAGATCCTGGGACCTTTTGGGGGTTGGGCATATTTTTTTTAACCAGTTCAACTTTAACTAGCACTGTATGATTTTTGTACTGACCATCTTTTTGCGGATTGGGGATGAGATTGTGGATGTTAATGTACAGACCAGAAAAAAAATCACTGAACATGTGAATAAGGCCTTAAAACGTGGCAGTTGATAAGGGCTGAAAAACATTTTGGTTAGATACAGTAACCAATCCTATTTATTATCTGCTTTCTGTAATTTACATCCAGCTGGCTTCTCATAATTCTTACGATATGATGAGCAATACTTATCAGGCAAAGTTCACAGAAGAACCCAGACTACTGTTGAGAAATACTTTATTACATCCAAATGTGTGTTTAGCTTAAAAGAACTGTCTACAAAGACCAATGTCTTTGTGTATATGATCTGATCCATACAAGATACATTGTATTTCTCTTATTATAAATACTGCGGTAAGTACAGAGCACATATTATGTTTATCGCTCAGAGAAATTGCATAGGAAAGTTTATAAATGGCAGCACTTTATTATTGTATCGCTGGCTTGGCGGACATATTGGACATGGAAAATGTTTTAAAGGGACATCTATAGACTAAGAAGACTATAAGAAGAAACACAAGTGTTGAATAAAAGCTTTCAGTCAAATCTTCACCTCTCATCAAAGGGCTTTAGTGTGATTCATAGCATTTAGGTCCTACATAATTCAATTGAGTGGAACAGGTCACCATCCAGAGAGCTAGGAAAAGCACTTTGATCTGACACAATTGTTATTTATTGTTTCCATGCTGGTGGCTAAAATAACTGTCAAAAAAGGTGTTTTTTATAAAAAAACAAATCTTTCTTTGGTAATGAACACTAAACCTACAAATGCATGTTCAGTCTGTGCGGAGGCACAACAGGTTGCAACGCTATGAGACATTTTGCACCAGATTGCAACACTTTGGACCTTTGAATAAGGTAATCCCCTGCCCTCACCATGAACACAGGTAGCAGTCGTCTTTGAAATGTCCTTCCCTATTGGTGGCCACAAAGGATAATAGTGCTTATAATTTTACCACTGCTTATGCCTACACACTGTAATTAGCCCCTTACTGTAGGTACACATATAAGCTATAGGCTAAGGGTCCTGTTAGACAGCCCAATCATAAACTAAACGAGCGCCGATCTGCCAGAGCAATTAGACTGGCCGACTATGGGGCAGCAAGGGCCTGTGATTGGCTGAGCAGCCGGCAGCCTGTTAGTTCATAGAAGGCAGAGCTGCAGACACCGGGGAAGGCCTCCGAGAACACTGGAGAAGGCCAGAGGACACCTGGGAATGTGGTAAGATGAGTAAATACTTTATTATCTTATACTACAATCATCAGCCATTTGTTGCGCATCACTATTACACAGTGCAATGCGCGCCCGATGATTTTAGGTCAGGACCTAAAGAAACAGCCAATGATAGTTTCATCGTCTGATCACTCTCTATTACACAGAGTGATAATCAGGCAAATAGGACCCTAATTGTGCCCTACACTGTAGATACCCCACTAATTGTGCCCATACATAATAGCCACCCTCAAATAGAACCCCAGTGGTGTAGTTTACTTACCATTAGTGCCCTTCAAAGTAGATAGCACCCAAATAGTACCCCCACAATAGTTAGATTCCTCCCCCAGTTGGGCTCTTTAAAGTTCATAGCCCTTAAAGTTGCGTTCCCCACCCCCCTCTCCCAGTAGTAAGATCTCCAAGAGATCCAGTAAAAATCCTCCCACTTCTAGTAAAGAAACAGGGAAAAAAATGTGGCTTTGTTTCCCAATGGACGATTAATAAGCCAGAACTGACATCCTCAGCTGAATCATTTTTCTTCTAGGCCATGGCTATAAGGAAGAGTCATGGAGTAGGAGCTGTTGGCTCCCAGCTCTGATGCCTGACAGTGGCACTAATTCAGGAATTATAGCCCTGGATTGTGTGGGCCGTTTAAGAATATGGAATAGGTAGATTCATTAGCCATGAGCCACCAGGCTGGATTTAGCCCCCCCATGATCCATAAGTCCCCTGGCCGCCCCCTAAACCATCTTTAGTATTATCAGCATAAAATGTGGTGAGCCGTGCCTGGCAAGCAGGAATATGATATCAGAGGCTCATAACCAAAAAACAGCACTAATCAATTCGTTTTAAGACCTTTCCCTCACAACATCAGTGCCCCATCAAGGTGACAACTATAAACATCCAAAACATCCATTTAGATTAGTTAAAAAATTTAGATTTTTTTAGTTCTGGAATCTGGAACATCTTTTAAGCCAGTCCACTTTATGTAACCAATCATGAAAAAAAGCTGTTTAATCTACAGGTCAATATAGCACTTCAGAGTGTGGGTGAAATGATTTTTCTGACTGATATATCTTGCTATGATTTATTTAAAGCTAAATGTTACTATAATGAAAAATAATAAGTATTTATTTGCTTTTTAATATGATACATGGTTAAATGGAATACTATACATAATGTATTTGACTGGATACAAAGACATTTCTATCATTTTGATTACTGTAAAAGAACCCAGGTTTAGGAATTATACCCCAGGCTACAAGCGTGAGGTAATTTCTTAGACCAACATGTTCCACATCTGGCAGGCTGGATGACATCTTTAGCGCACATGGGCTGGAGAAAAACTGGAATTTGTTATGCGGGTAATATGCTCTTGTGAAATCTGTATGGGGCTTTGAGGAATCTTGTAAGTTTTGTCTTCTTGTCTGGAATGGAGGATCTATTTAATATCTGTCCACTCTTGTAGCGAGTGTTGTCTGTCCTCGCAGATTCTTTGCTCTACAAATATAGTAGCCAGCATCAATTGTTTCAAAGTCTTCTACTGTGATTATGCTCTTTGAAATTCTGGTAGTGTGTCCGATGCCGCGGTTCACTAGTCTCCAGGAGTCTTGAATGGTCACAGGCCTCTCGTACTGATGCAAAATAAAGATACAGTAAGTGTTAACGTTATAATAAAAAAATATATCTTTATATATACATTACTTTTTAGGCAGAGCAATGGCAACCGGGGTAAAAAAGATATCAATGGCAACATTTGGGTCCAGGGCTGGTGTTGGGGGCTGTGCAGAGACAAGAGGTGCATTACGCCTATACAATTAGAGGATAGCTGTCTTTCTTACATTTCCTGCCTGCTTTAATTTTTCCCTTACTCCCCCACCTTCTCCTGGGTGAGGTACACTATGAAACGGGCACATAGGAGTCACAGGAGCAATTGTCATATGTCACAAACTCCCCCTGCTCAGACGACATTGCAAGGAAACTCCTTATTGCTTCTTATCCTTGGTGTGCTTACAACGGAAAGGATTTATAGAGCTTAGCTGAGGGTTTTTCTGAATTCTGGAAACATCAACGTTGTGGCCATGTAGTGACAACCCCTCCAAGAAAATAGAAACCATTGCATGTGTAACTTCACTCATCTCTAGTAATAATGCAAAAGTAGATTTAGATTTTACATGTGACTTTCTTAATCTGCCTGTTTTAAATATTCACCCAAAAAGTCGCATAATTCAGGATTTGCGCCCAATTTATCATTTGCAACTTTTTAAAAATTCAAAAACTGGTGCAGGTCTACATCTGGTCAGTACTAGGTGAATTTTTTTGTGACTTTATACTTCGTGGGATTTACTAGTTTCAATAAACTTTTTTTTTTTATGACAGACTTTTTCACAAACATATTGCAACAAAATAAACCCACATTAGAATAGTCACACACATTAGACTCCTTAGCAAATGTCCCCCAGAGCGTGGTAAATGAAGGTCTCTTTGTGGTAGCTCCGGGTAACATCAGCTTCCTATTACACAGGTAGTCGTGAACACTTCTGATAAATAGTATCCTGTGTGTGTGTTACGAGATCCTTTCCTTTTCACATATTTGCTTTGGCCCTAATCTGAAATAGATAACCCTTTCCTAGACGAAAGTGGTTGCTATGCTTTAAGAAGGTAGAATGTGATAAGATTATTACATATAGACAGTGTCGGACTGGGGTACCTTGGGCCCACCAGGGAATATTTTATTCTAGGGGCCCACCCTACATACACTAGATATAACCAGCGCTAAACCTTTCACATTATTATAGTGACTTTGCACAGTGCTGTGTATGTGACCGGCAATGCTCGCTCACTGTTAGTAACTGGTCAGACACTCTATGCCAGGGATGGGGAACCTTCCGCCTTTCAGTTGTTGCAAAACTACAATTCCCATCATGATGGGAGTTGTAGTTTTGCAGCAACTGGAAGGCCTAAGGTTCCCCATCCCTGTTCTAGTGTATAGGAGTTGTCCAGGCATGATGGGAGTTGTAGTTTTGCAACTGCTGGAGGGTCGAAGGTTCCCCATCCCTGCTTTATGCAAACAGCACAGTCGTCGACTTAAGTTTCTTGAAAGGTGACGTCCCATGAAACTAACTGGGGGATTATATGTCATCCTGAAGCTGCTAAACAGGGATGCAGACCTCCTGCTCAGGGGCCCACCAATGGGTAGGACCCACCGGGGGATTCCCCTGCTCCCCTGTGGGCCAGTCCGTGTCTGCATATAGATCCATCCCGGATATGTAATTTTTTTTTACACTTTTGTTACAATTAACGCAGAATCCTTGGAAGGGTGCCAACTGACAAAGAAAATGAAGAACCATGCTCTCTCTTTCTCTTCCTTAAAAGGAGAAGTTCGGGCAAAAGCATTTTTTAATATGTTATTAGTTAGGAAGAGTTAGACAAATTCAGAAAATACATTAATTATGGGAAATGCACATTTACTGCTATTTTTCTTAATTTAGTAGATCATGGAGACTTCAAAATCTCAGAAATACTGTGACATCACGAACCAGGATGTAATTCCAATGGAGTGTCCAGCAGGGGGCGCACTATATATAGTCACCATTGAATTCTATATAAAGTGCGCCCCTGCTGGACACTCCATTGCAATCAATGGCTGTCTATGGAACAGGTGAGTCTGCACACTGTACTACTCCCCCATCATCTATCTGCTCATAGTATGTAGGCCCCGGTCTCAGGCCTACTTCTCCCCTGAGACCAGGGCATCAATAACAGCGGCGGACCCCCCGGACCCCTGTCGCCGCCGCCGATGCCGCCCCTCGTACGTCCGGCAGGTTCGCTGCTGTAATTGAGGCCCCGGTCTCAGAGGGAAATAGGCCTGAAACCAAGGCCTACTTCTTCCCTGAGACCGGGGCCTCAATTACAGCGGCGGACCCGCCCGGACCCCCTGTAGTCGCCGCCGATGCTGCCCCTCGTACGTCTGGCGGGTCCGCTGCTGTAATTGAGGCCCCGGTCTCGGGGGGGAAGTAGGCCTGAGATCGGGGCCTACTTCCTCCCTGAGACCGGGGCCTCAATTACAGCAGTGGACCCGCCGGACGAGCAGGGGCGGCGGTGATGGGAATAGCCCTGGTACTACTTTCCCATCATCTGCTCATAGTATGAGCAGATGATGGGGAAGTAGTACCAGGGCATATGTGGCGGGGGGGGCGCGGATTGGGGATGGCCCTGGTACTACTACCCCATCATCTATCTGCTCATACTATGAGCAGATAGATGATGGGGGAGTAGTACAGTGTGCAGACTCACCTGTTTCATAGACAGCCATTGATTCCAATGTAGTGTCCAGCAGGGACGCACTATATATATAAGTCAATGGTACTCATTGACTTCTATATATTATGCACCCCCTGCTGGACACTCCATTGGAATTACACCCTGGTTCGTGACGTCACGGTATTTCTGAGATTTTGAAGTCTCCGTGATCTACTAAATAAAGGGAAATAGCAGTAAATGTGCATTTCCTATAATTAATGTATATTAGGAATTTGTCTAACTTTCCCTAATTAATAACATATAAAAAATGCCTTTGCTCTAACTTCTCCTTTAAAGCGACTCTGTACCCACAATCTGTCCCCCCAAACAGCTTGTACCTTCGGATAGCTGCATTTAATCCAAGATCTGTCCTGGGGTCCATTTGGCAGGGGATGCAGTTATTGTGTTTTAAACTTGCAGCCCTGTGTCATGGCATGGCGTAGAGTGTATGTGCGATGCCCCTCCATCCCTCCTCCCCACCCTCTTCATCATTAGGAATGTCCCTGGGTAGGATTTCTCCTATTCATGACTTGTCTGAACACTGCACATGTGCTCAATTGTTAAGGCCCATTTGCATTGTTTAGGAGAAATCCTGCCTAATGACAGGGGACAAGGGATGGAGAGGCGTTGCAGGCCTAGAGAACAGACACTTTTAGGACAATATCTGCATCACTCGTTGAACGGACCCCAGGACAGATCTTTGATTAAAAGCAGCTATCTGAAGGTACAAGTGGTTTTGGGGGGGGGGCAGATTGTGGGTACAGAGTTGCTTTACTCCTCAATCAGGGTAGAGTTGAAAATGGTGATTTGGCTTTATACCCCATCTCCTCCTCTACCGAACTGGACTGAGTCTGCATTCTACAAAGACTGGGCATGTACTACATTCTCAGTACTTATAGTCATCTCCACTGTGGGCCGCATAGTGCCAAGTAATAGGCTGTGTAACTGGGACAAATAAAGGTCTGGGTACAGAATAACTTCTGACACTGTTATGCCTTTGACTGTACCTGGAGGTTATGTCCTGTTTGCTTAGAGAGGATGTACCATCAGGTACATCCTCTTTAATCTGACCCACGGATTGAACGGCACCGTCACAGGGTAGCCGGTGCCGCAGTCCGTTTTTGGAACCGTGACCTGGTTCCTGTGTACAGCGCCGTTCTATCTACTGGTCTCGGGCCGGTGCTGAAGCATAGGAGGCGGACCGCCCACCCCCCTAGTCGGAGGGAATTTCCTCCCCTCTATGACGCAGCTCCATTGATTCCAGTGCTTCAGCACCAGCCCGCGACCCGTGGATAGAACGGCGCCGTACACGGGAACGGGGCCGCAGTTCCAAAAACAGACCACGGCACCAGCTTCCCCATGACGGCAGAGTTTGATCCGCGGGTCAGATTAAGAGCATGTAAAATAAATCAGTATAGAGAACATTCAGCAAACAGCACAAACCTAACCTAAAAAAAACCTATTTGTGTATATTGTTCATGTGTTTCAGAGCCAGGAAGACCATGGGCAGTATAAAGGGTAATGCACATTTTTCTGTTGCTTTATGACCCATTAGACTGGAACGTATACTCTCTATATGTACAATAATATTATTCACTGAGAGATCACATTCCGGTGAGGGTTCAAATAATAATCGATGAGATCAGTTCCTCTAAGGGTCCATTTACACAAAAACATTATCTGACAGATTATCTGCCAAAGATTTGAAGCCAAAGCCAGAAACTATAAACAGAGATCAGGTGATAAAGGAAAAAATTAGATTTTTCCTTATTTCAAATCTATTCCTGGCTTTGGCTTCAAATATTTGGCAGATAATCTTTCTGTGTAAATGGACCCTAAGGTGGAGACTTTCTTAGTGCTACTGATTGATGTTGGCTATCAAGCTACCACTGCAGTCCAAAGCAATATAAGGAGCTTTAGCGCAGTCTTAGGGGCCTATACCACGGAGTGATAATTTGCCCAATTCGGCCGATTACCGCACCGTGGAATACGGTAAATACGATTAGCCAATGACAACGATCATCGGCTGATCATTGATATAGGTTTGAACCTTTAATTGACAGGCGCCGACCGCGCATCGCTACTAGAGATGAGTGAACCTCGAGCATGCTCGAGTCGATCCGAACCCGAACTTTCGGCATTTGATTAGCGGTGGCTGCTGAAGTTGGATAAAGCCCTAAGGCTATGTGGAAAACATGGATATAGTCATTGGCTGTATCCATGTTTTCCAGACATCCTTAAAGCTTTATCCAAGTTCAGCAGCCCCAGCTAATCAAATAACGTTCGGGTTCGGATCGACTCGAACCCGGGTCGATCATCTCTAATCGCTACCTGTAATAGTGTTGTGCGGCCGGTGACTAACGATTAACTTTACTGACCGCAACTGACCGCCGCGGTCAGTGATTGGCTTAGCGGCCTGTCAGCTGAGACAGGCCGCTCTGAAGCTGAAACGCGCAGGACCCAGGGAGAAGAATACTGCAAGAGGAGCCCTGCAGCCAGGATAGGTATAAAGTTTAAGCAAGGGCTGCAAGGACATTGGTAACGATGTCCATGCAGCCCTTGTTAAACGATAATGGGGCCGCGGAATAGGCCCAGTAAACGAGCGCAGATCTAGCAGATCGGCGCTCGTTTACAGTTATTATCAGGCCCCCATCGGCCTGTGTAATAACCCCCTTACTACTGCTACTTGGCCAACAAACATCACACAGTCCTACTTCCTATTGTAACATCAGTAATGTCTTATTTTTTCTTTAGCTTACGCATTATAGTTGTATGCCATGTGGCCAAGAAACTTCTGCAAATCTGCATGTGGGTTTTCCACAAATGACTCTAGTGTTGTGTGATGGTTATTGTTTCTTAGCAAACTTTTATTAGATGTACGGAAAGCCACAGACATAGATGGAGATCACGTGTAGCTATGATATTTCAAGTCATTGCTCTGGTCTATGGTAGGTAGAACCCATCCTACAAAAAATACTCCCTACATGTGCAATATACTGTACTGCCTATGACCCATGCCCATGGAGAGATGACAAAAGCCGACTTTAACCACATGCCGTTTTGCCAAGTTTCTTGGCAACATGGCATACTACCATAATGCGTGCAGTCACATCAGGACTAGTAATAGTGTTTGCTAGAAATTGCAATGTACATTTTGAAGACAAAAGGAACTGTGTCCATATAAAAATCATGAAACTACTGCCACTTTATCACATCTTACAACCAGTTTGCCGTTTCAGTTGATGACTTTCCATAGCCGGTCCATGTTTCTGTAGTTTCAGTGTTTTCTTCCATTTGGAGCTCCACTAATAGCAGTAGTAGTAATTCTCTATAAAGACTCCAGTAAAATTTCTTACTACTAATCAGACAATAAACCTGGTTTCTCCATGCTTTTTCCAGATTGCTGTTCTCATGCATTGGTAGTAAATGGGTTGTTATAAAACTTTGGCAGCATCTTCATATACAGAACATCTGCAGCAGCTGTACTGCTATCTGACTTACTGCCGTATGACAAGTGACTCATTTCCCTCTCATGGCAGATCAGGACTAATGCTTCCTGTTAGTGCATGGCTTCCTCCACATTCCCTGTCAGCCCTTATCATTTCAGGCATTGCCTAGTATCTCCAGCCAGCACTGTCATGTTGTACACAGGCACATAGGTATTCATTTTATGTTTTCCACTACAGAAAGTTAATAGATAGATTTTTTAATGGAACTCTCTGATGAAGCTTATATACTAAAGGTGGTGCTAAATGGAAAGGCAGTGCTGTTCAGGTAGATTGGTGCATGTTTAACACCCGTATAGTACAACTCGGTTATCATGTGGGCAGGACTGATCACTGGAGTGCCCTGTACCTCCGTCATTCCTTGGCTGTGTATTTCCCATTAACATGAAGATGTGCAGCCAGTGAACAAGTATATTCTCATAAGGCAAAACTCGGCTTGTCACTGGGCCTATAACACAATGCGATTATCAGCTGGTTTGTTCAGTGTATTGTGGTGTCCCACTTAAGTTTTACCACTTGATATCGTTAGAATGTGCACTGTATACCTAAGTATTGCACAGCCGTAGTGTTTAAAGGGTTATTGGTTCTGTGATCTGTGCACCAATGAGAGCTCTTTCTCTTTTCTACCTATCTCTATCCTTCTCTTTTCTTGCACTCTCTTCTCATCCACTTACAGCACACGTCACAGATGCTGTAGGAGGTTGTCACACGGGAAGAGGAAGTGTAGACACACCTTTGGGAGTCTTCCTGTAGAGGAAGGACGCAAGCCAGAACGCTCCCTAAAGCTTTCAAGCTGGGCCCTGGCTTATGCCAGGTCCCCTGCTAGAGGACACAAACTGGTCCAGAGTAGTCTAGTCGGAGGTGTGGTAGTGGACAGACGTACATGAAAAGCAAGCGCACTCTCTTCTTAAAAGCAGCACTTCTACACACTAACGCATACTTCTGGCAGGTGTAGCCAGAAAACTCTGACCACTCTGCTCATCCCAGGTAACAAGATCTGTGTCGCCCTCTAGGACGGGTCGCCCGACACTGGTGGGCAATAGTTAGTGCGAAGACCAAAAGAGTCAAAACACGGGCACAAGTATTCTCTCTACTCTCAAGTATCTCTATTTATTCTACTTCTCAAGTTCCGGCAGAGCACAGTACTCTGTGATTCTTATCCAAGCACCTACACAGCCATTGCATCCTCCTTGGGTCATCTCCCCTTTCTGTGGGTGGCAGTGCCAATAGTCCGGGTGGGTCACAGCTCCATTCCAGACCACTGTGATAAGCACCCAACAACCCCCCTCACATCCTGGCAGGTTACTGACCACAGAGGAAAGAGTTTAGCCAAACTCATTAAACTAAAAGCAGGTGTGCCATCATACCTGTGTGCCCAACCGGCACTGGTGTCACAACAGTATAACACCTGGCTGAGCTATTCCCTGACCAACCATTATTCCAGTGGAGTCACGCTTCACCATCTGGCAAGTGACCGGTCGTCCACCACATTGGTGGAGCACCACAGTATTAAAAACAGTAAAAGTAAATGACTTAATATGACTGAAAGGGTCTTATAAAAGTATACAAAAAAACTAGATAGAAAACATACTGCAGGAAGATTGCTCAACACTTTTTACATCAACTCAGAGCAAAGTTATAGGCTATGTTAACACAACGTCAAAAAAAGAGAAAATGTGTCCACCTTTTCTATTTAAAAAGACGTCAGTTATTGCTACAATGTTATCAACTTCAATGCAATGAATTTTTTAGATCCTGTCCTATCTTTTTCCGGAATTACTGCACGGACGCCCCCATAGAAAGCTGACCCCCCCTTCCCCCAAACAACTCAGCAGTCCGATGAGGGGGAGGAGGGTGCAGGGTACACTAGGGGCAATGTGGGTACTTGTGATGTATGTTGGCATACTAGACCATATTGAAAACACTTTATTTTTTTTAACCTGTTCAGGAAATCCTGAAAGCTTTTCCTAATGGTTTCCTGAAGGTAAAGACGGATTACTGTCAGGAAATCCTGATGCTTTACTGATGCCATTTTTAGGCCTCCTGATCAGGATTTCCTGACAGTAAAAACTGACACGGACATGTGAATGGGGCCTAAGGTGAAAACCTTGCTGTCCAAGGAAATCAGTGCAGTGGTAACACTTATAGGCTTTTTTCCCCACATAGTATTTTGACTAGAGTTTTTGTCAGTATTTTGGTCAATATTTGTAGCCCAAATCAGAAGTGGAATTGGCAGGGGAAATTTATCAAGGGCTTTGGGCCTATTGATATTGGATTTTTCACCTATTTTTGGTCTAAGTTGTATTTATGAACCAGTATTTACCAGGTGAATATTTTTTGATGCAACCTTTTTTTATATGCCTGTTACGCCTGTTACAAGTATTTACCCCAAAATTTGCATTATTCAGGATTTGCACCAATTTGTCATTTGCAAATTTTATTCAAGTCACACAGACTGGTGCAGGCCTATGTCTGTTCAGTACCAGGTGAAATAATTTACACAGTTTTTGTGAATATTCTGAGTGCTACAGAATCAGTTGGCGTTATATAAATAAAAGCATCGTTATTACTAACAAAGTTATATAAGTTTGGTAAATTAGTCCTATCTGGCTGGGTAAAAAACAGATGAATACTCTGTAGAAAAAGCGCACGTTTTGGACTCCATAGTAAATGTCCCCCATAGTATTGTGCCTGAGTATCCAGTTAAACCTTGATTCCCAATGTAAGGGTTTATTCACACATTGCAGCCATGTTAAGGTGACTTGTGCAGTTGCTCTAAAATTTTATAAAAACTTAATGTAACATGAGTGCAGATTGCTGATCACGAGCCAGAGGCAGCTGACGTACCAGATCTCCATGTTTTTATCCAGTGATAGCAGTCATTGAAGGACTAGTGAGATTTCACATGAGAGAGCTGAGGATATAATCCATTCCCTAGTTCTACATTCTGCTTTAGTTACTTATCTATTAGGCTGTGACGGAAAGGCTGATGCGGAATACGTCAGGGAATATCAGTCTTCCTGATGGACTCCTTTCTTATCAAGCAGTACTAGGCTAGACATGTTCTCATTTCCTTTAGAATTCTTTCACATGCACCTTTTTTTCTACATTGTGGTGCCATTTTTTCTATTTTGTGACATTCATGCTTTTTCTGAAAAGTGCCATAGAGAAGCCTATGGACTACTAGACTCCACTAACCCAAAACAGGCGAAAAGTGCAACTAAGAGTGCCATGAAAAATTGCAGAAGGCTTAGCCTTAAAGTGTCACTGTCGTTTAAATTTTTTCCAGAAATCAATAGTACAGGCGATTTTAAGAAACTTTGTAATTGGGTTTATTAGCCGAAAAATGAATTTTTATCATAAAAAATTGTTTGAAGCTCTCCCCCCTGTCATCATGGTTCTCTTATAGAGAGGGGAGGGATTGAGGGAGATGAGGCACCGAAACGGGACAACAAAGAGTTAACACGGCTATCTCCTCTGAAGTCAGCAGGGCTATCTCCTCTGAAGTCAGCACTGATCTCTCTGACCTCTGAATAGGTTTTTATACAGCTCCTGCTGTGTAATCCACCTTCCCCCTCCCCTCTCCATAGGTTACACAAGGCTCGACTGAAGTCAAAGAGTCGAGATTTCCTGATAATGAACAGTGAATGAGAGAGAAGAGGGGGGGGACCTGGGGAAAGTCTTTTTGAATGCAGATAATGGCAGATTTGCCTAATAAACCCAATTATAAAGTTTCTTAAAATCGCCTGGACTATTGATTTCTGTAAAAACAAAAAATGACAGTGACACTAAGTTATATTTAAAAATGCTTCTATTAAAATCACTGTAATGTTTCAGATGATACACCATTTAGCTGTTCCATGCCTCGGAGCTGAGCATCCTTGCATGAATAATATTGCCTGACACATTGGCTGTGATTTCAATAAATACACAAGCAAGGAATTTCATTGTTAGCTGTCTCTACTTTAAGAATATTGCTGGTGAACAACTGGGCAGGAAAAAGGCATGTGCACCTGGTGAATAGAAGGCAACCCCAGGGTTTTGTACATTTGGCTTCCAAAATCTGTTAGCTATATGTGTGTGTAAAAGGACCCCTACTTGTCCATGACAGTGGTGTGCAAGTACAGAGCACCAACTTTATTATAGTAGACTTGTAAATAGGACTTGATTTGACTATAGGTGGGATTTATATGTCAGTCATAACTGATTACCCAGCGGCACAATGGAGTTAGTTAGGGCGAGTGCCTCTACTTGGTCTAGGCACATCTGAGCTTCCTGTGTTCTGTCACTACATGCAGGCAAAAATTGTGATATATGCAGCACATGCAGAGGCCATGTACACTTGGCGAGCATGGTGCAGGCTTGCAAAAAATTCTTGGTTGTGCAAAAATAATGCAACTTTTTGCAAGGTGTGCATCAGCTGCAGCCTTAATAGATTCCACCCTATGTGAACCTGTGCAGCCGTTTTTAGAATTTCAGTGCATAGAAAAAGTGAAACAATGCAACTTTGCTAACAGCTAACAGTATCAGTATAGCAACCCCAATGCAGACCAATGTGTATCCATGGAAACCAACTACAAACAAGCCATGTGAAGTCTAATCCCGGAGTAGTACTCCATTCCATTACTTTCTATTGTCTAACCTACAATGTGTACATTAAACAAGAATGTATATGGAAAGAAGCTATAGCTATAGGTGCTGCAGAGGTAGCAGTCGCACCAGGATCCTAGTGTCTGTGGGTGCCTAAATGTCCTGCTTCCACATAATTAAAATCCAGTGGTAGGTCATGGGCCTTTTCTTGAATTAACATTGGAGAGCCAGAAGCTACACCTATGGTTTGTACCATGGAGATGCATAGATTGGCAAAGGTGCATTGGTACAGTGGAATCAGGTTGTAAAGGTGTACACCACCATTTACATATGTCATATATGTAATGGGTGATTCTAGGCTTTCTTGCTAAAGTAACTGGTGAGGAATCAAGGATCTATTATATTGCACAACATTGCTAGCCTGAGCCATTTATATAAGTTTCTGTGATAGTCCATCTTGTTTATGAGGAGTGGAGCGCAGCTGAGCAGTGATGTCATACAGAGCTCCGCTACTGACTGCTCAGTGTCAGCGTGCTCTATGGCCTCAGCTAGGAGTCATGGTAAAGACCTCTTGCTGCCAATACCAACATAATGAGTCGGATCTAACACATTCCCACCCCAGATTCTCACATGCAACAGGAACAGAACTGTCTCTGTGTTTGACAGGAAGATGTGTCTCAATAGGTCAGAAGACAATATGTGGAAAGTATCCTTTGGGTGTGTTCCATTATGAAATGGATATATTGTTATCAGCTCTTGTCTGCCTGCCATTGTACTCACTGAGTATCCAGTCTAGTGCTTTATAAGAGATTATGTGAAATTCATCTGGATAAGCAAATATACCTTGCTATGTCTATATTGTATGTGACCAACTACAATAAAAGATATAGTACTACTATATATCACTAGCATCGGTAGGTGCCAAGATAACTATAGATAAATATAACTAGGTATGTGGAAAACAAAAAGAGAAAACATAGGGGCGCTCCCTAATGCTCCATCATCACAAAATGAATGAACACTTGATATGTGATGAGTTACTCTGAGTTGTCAGAAACACTCCACAGAACCAAAGATTTACTACCCTGTTTCCCCCCAAAAAAAGACATCCTCAGTAAAAAAGGAATAGTGGAGCATTTACAGGATAGCTTAAAATAAGGCATCCCCCGAAAGTAAGACCTCTGCCGCCGCCCTCCGCCTACATGCCGCTAAGGGGAGGGGGGTGGAGGGAGATGGTGGGCTATCTGGTTATGCTGGTTTGTGATGACAACTAATATATATATATATATATATATATATATATATATATATATATTTATTTATTTATATATTGTTCTTTTTTTCTTGTGTAATAAGTGTAAATTCTTCTTCATGGAAAAATAAGACATCCCCTAAAAGTAAGACATAGTGCATCTCTGGGAGCAAAAATTAATATAAGACACTGTCTTAATTTTGGGGAAACATGGTAGAACTGCATGGATAAGACAGTATCCACGAGCCTTGTAACAATCCAGCACCTGAAAAGCCTCTGGCATGGCCTGGTTAAAGGAGTACAGCTGCTGTATGTCCTGTAGCAAGTGGTGTATTATTTCCAGTCTAGAGAGCAGGAGAGGTTTTTTATCAGTATTTGTTACTGCACTTAACAGTTCTTGTCACTGACAGAGGTGTCAGCAGAGAGCACTGTGTCAGATTAGAAAGAATACACCACTTCCTGCAGGACATACAGCAGCTGGAAGACTTGAGATTTTTTAATAGAAGTAAATTACAAATCTCTGTCACTTTCTGACACCAGTTGATTTGAAAGATTTTCTTTTCCGCTGCAGTACCCCTTTACCCCTGCGGTTAGAGAATTCCATGAAGTCAGTTTATCCCCTGCAGCTGGGAACTGTAGTTATATAGGGTATTACAAGTGACAGTAGTATTCTGCCAGAAACAGCCCTGCAGTTCCTGACACAGTCATTGATGTCAGCCCTTACTGCTGCCACACAATATAAAAATGTAAAAATTATAAAAATGTATTATGAAAATTATTAAAATTATATTTAACAGTGATATAGCTTTATTAAAGAAATGAAAGAAATAAAAGTATTCGACAGAATTCCCTTTAAATTATAAACCCCATTTATGAAGCACTAGCACTTTAAAAGTTCACTTTAGTTGTCATCTTACTTGTTGTCCTGGGTAGATCCATGTAAATTCTACTTCTACATTTGGTTCCCCTAGGACTGTGCAGATAATATTGAAGTCACCTCCACTTCGAACCTTGTTGGCTGAGGCTGTAATAGTTGCAGAGGGTGGACCACTGGGAACTGAAAAAAATATAAAGACATATCATGTGTATGTATTGGGGTTTAGGAACTTTAGGGTACTATTACACAGAACGATAATCGGCCGAATCGGCCCTATCCGGCCGATTATCGTTCCGTGTAATAAACACAACGATCAGCCGAGGATCGTTGTCATCGACTGATCGTTGATATAGGTTCAGACCTATAATTGTTGTCCACCAGCCTCGCACCACTACGTGTAACAGCGGTGCGCGTCCGGCGGCTAACGATTTTGCAAAAGAATACATTACCTATCCATGGTGCAGGGCTCCTCCTGCTCCTCTTCTCCCCGGGTCCCGTGCTCTGCAGCTCCAGAGCGGCCTGTCTTAGCTGACGGCCGCTCAGCCAATCAAAGGCCGGGACCGCCGCGGCCAGTGATTGACTGAGTGGCCTGTGTAGCCGATTGGCGCTCGTTTACATTTATTATCGGGCCCCTATCGGCCCGTCTAATAGTACGCTTACTCGATCATCATTAAGGAATACTCTATGGAGGGACACTGTGTCATATATATATTTAGGATTTTCTATACTCATGCACAGAATAAGAGTGGATAGAGCATCTTGTAGTTTGATACAAGATTGATACCAAACAATCAAAATAAAGGCATTTCAACACACAAAGTTTTTCTCTGTAGCCATAGACCATGACACTCTCACTTTTAACTCAATGTGTATATAGGAATTGGCTGAATCCACAGCTAGAGTATACAACAGAATCCAGATGTACATTACAGATGTATAGCAGACAGAACGTTTGGCTTATAAAGACAACAGACAGTTTGCGTAAAAAACTGGAAAGCATGAAAGACCACGGGAAAGAGGCCAATCAATTGAAGCCAATTAGGACTTGATTGTTGGGGGGTCTGGCCAACATGGACATGATCTACCAATAGTTGAATGTATATAACCAATGTTTAAATAGTAGATGTTAGAGAGAATTTCCTAGTTGAGAAGCCCAGAGGCCTGACAAAGCCCTTCAGTGTTGTTATACCACCCATTTCCATGCAACACTCTAGGTAAGAGGACTGCAGCTTTCAAAATCACACATGACCCTCTTTGACGACATAAAATAAGAAACAATATGGTTGACGATATTGACCAAAAGGTGAGCTTTACTTATACCTTCCACATAGAGCAGCTGGTATTTGATGGATATTTGTGGTGCTCCTCTGGCCTCTGCTCGGCAATATACCACTCCACTTTGGTTAGAACTGGGCTGCTGGTAAATGAAACCTTTCTTTACGTCATAGGTGATGTCTTTGCCATCAGCTTTGATTTCTTCAGCTGGAAACTCCCTGTGTAGGGTGACTTTAGCAGAGGCAATGGTCACACGACATGGGATGACAGCTGGTTTGTCTGGGTGCATGTAGACAATCTCGAAATAACTTGGGGATGGTACAAAGAGTTCTCCTTTATCTGCAACAGGAAGAAATTTAGTTGTGTTGTTATTTAATAATTTTATCCAGATAGTCTGACTCCGCTTTTGTATTGCAGAGATCTGGGGCGCAGTAAGTATTCAGGGAACATATTTCCAAGCTCTTTGTAATTATAGTATCACTAGATAGTTCCTTTGTTTATGCCTAGCTGCTGTTATTTAATTTTGTCATGCATAATAATCCAGTTAAGAAAATATCTGGTTCTTCCAATCAAAAGCATAGGCTAAACAGCCAGCAAAACAGTGCTAGCCAATGACTGCCATAAAGATGTTAAGGCCTGGACAGTCAACCCCTAGGTGAAAAACTAGCCATATAAATGTCTTTTTCTAACAACATAATTTTGTGCATTCTCCATAACTGAATCACTGTACAGGTTCCAGTTAATAATATCTTCTGGCATTAATTCACTAAACCAAGAAACCCGGCAAGTGTAAGGCAAAGTACAGTACAAGACACATGACAGGCCAAATTCAACTCCTTAGATAAACAGTCTGGTCAGTATAAAGATTATAAGACAAAGGTCTCTGCCTGCCCTAGATGTCTAGAGCACTATGCATCCTAACCTCTGGCCCATTGTGACTACCAGCCCAACATCTTCTTTTCCCTGCTCTGAGCAATGAATTGACATCACTTGTGTGCAGGAGCACCCTCTTTTGACCGCCTGTGGCCACGAGTGATTTGCAGGGCGGGGAGCCAGTGGCTCCTCAACCTGTCAATTAGAGCCCTGCATTTAACTGCAAGCACTCGTCAGTAGCGCTCTTGCACTTAAAGGGACAGATTTAGGGCAATTTGGAGGCCATTTGCAGCACCTGGGAGGCCCAGTCGGTTAACAGGTGCTGCAATTGATGTCAGCTCAGTATGGGACCACCAGGCCCCCTGATGCAGCAGGCTCAAAGAAGCCCTATAGCTACTACATTGGTAGTTCCACCCATCACAGGTCTCCTTGAATTTTTTTTTCTGTGTATTATTGTAGAAGGAATATTGGGTGAGTATGATCTTTATTCGCTTCATGGGTATCCATGCATGCTGAATTTACTACAATTTACATCTGCATACAGGTATGAATTAAAGCTGAAATGTATGCTAGCTCAGAGCTGCATAGATTTCTAAGGCTGCTGCATGTTCATTTCTGGGCACGTGAACAAGCCCAGAAATACTTAAAGTGACTCTGTACCCACAATCTGTCCGCCCCAAACAACTTGTACCTTCAGATAGCTGCTTTTAATCCAAGATCTGTCCTAGGGTCCGTTTGGCAGGTGATGCAGTTATTGTGCTAAAAAGTGACTTTTAAACTGGCAGCCCCGTGCCAAACGGGAGTATCTGTGCCCTAACCTTGCACCACCCCTCTGTCCCTCCTCTCCACCCTCTTCATCATTAGGAGTGCCACTGGAACATTTTCTCCATGCTGAACATTGCACAGGTGTCTTAACGATCCTGCCCATGTACCGGGCTGCCACAGGTGGGGAATAGGAGGCAATCTGCCTGGAGCATTCCTAATGATGAAGAGGGTGGGGAGGAGGGACAGAGAGGTTGTGCAAGCCAATGGCGTAGCTACCGTGGTCGCGGCGGTCGCCGCTGCGACCGGGCCGCTACCGGGGGGGGGGGCCCACGAGGCCCCCCTTGCCACCACACTGCCCTCTATAAGGGGTATTACCTGGGGGGGCATCTATAAGGGGTACTACCTGGGGGGGCCATCTATAGGGGGTATTACCTGGGGGGCCATCTATAAGGGGTATTACCTGGGGGGCATCTATAAGGGGTATTTCCTGGGGGGGGCCATCTATAAGGGGTATTATCTGGGGGGCATCTATAAGGGGTATTACCTGGGGGGGCCATCTATAAGGGGTATTACCTGGGGGGAGCCATCTATAAGGGGTATTGCCTGAGGGGAGCCATCTATAAGGGGTATTTCCTAGGGGGGCCATCTATAAAGGGTATTACCTGGGGTAGGGCATCTATAAGGGTTATTACCTGGGGGGGGGCATCTATAAGGGGTATTACCTGGGGGGGACCATCTATAAGGGGTATTACCTGGGGGGGGACCATCTATAAGGGGTATTACTTGGGGGGGGCATCTATAAGAGGTATTACCTGGGGGGCATCTATAAGGGGTATTACCTGGGGGGGCCATCTATAAGGGGTATTACCTGGGGGGGACCATCTATAAGGGGTACTACCTGGGGGGGCCATCTATAAGGGGTATTACCTGGGGGGGCCATCTATAAGGGGTATTACCTGGGGGGGCATCTATAAGGGGTATTACCTGGGGGGGCCATCTATAGGGGGTATTACCTGGGGGGCCATCTATAAGGGGTATTACCTGGGGGGCATCTATAGGGTATTACCTGGGGGGGCATCTATAAGGGGTATTATCTGGGGGGCATCTATAAGGGGTATTACCTGGGGGGGCCATCTATAAGGGGTATTACCTGGGGGGAGCCATTTATAAGGGGTATTACCTGAGGGGAGCCATCTATAAGGGGTATTTCCTAGGGGGGCCATCTATAAAGGGTATTACCTGGGGTAGGGCATCTATAAGGGGTATTACCTGGGGGGGCATCTATAAGGGGTATTACCTGGGGGGGGTGCATCTATAAGGGGAAACTTGAAGGCCATCTATTAGGGGGGATTACATGGGGGCTAACAGGGGGCCATCTATAAGGGGGGGATACATGGGGGCCATCTATAAGGGAGATAACACATGCAGGGCCATCTATAAGGGGAATATATGGGGGGCCATCTAAAAGGGGGACTACACAGGGGTGTTTACAATAGGGCATGTACTATAGTGGACTACACAGAGGGGGGCATATACTATAAAGGGGTCACACAGAGTCAGCCTACCCACTAAACGAGGGTGTAAAGGGGCCAATACAGATGTGCAGTTAGTATAGAGATGAGGATGGTGCCAGAGTGAGGAGCCTAATATGTCTGTCTGGCAGATTCGGTGGATTCGTGGTTTGGAGAAGTTCTCATAACAGCCCAGGGCAGATGGAGAAGAAAATGAAAAGGGAAGAACTCCGATCAGAAAATACGTCCCCTGTTAGTCACTAAATCTATCTGCACTGTAATGTATATGGTGTAAAGAGTCTGCGTAGAGCTGGGTCTCCCTCTATGTGACTGTATGAGATTGTATGTGATAGTTATCTTTGTACAGTGGATTTTATTCAGTAGCAGCTGCGGTGTTAGTCAGTATGTGGTGGTGTTAGTCAGTAGCAGCGGTGGTGTTAGTATGTGGTGGTATTAATCAGTAGCAGGTGTGGTGTTAGTCAGTATGTGGTGGTATAATTCAGTAGCAGCGGTGGGGTTAGTCAGTATGTGGTGGTGTTAGTCAGTATGCAGTGGTAATATTTGTTACTTGTAATCTGGTACTGTTTTTTATTGATCTTAGTATACAGCATTTGGTCAGTAACAATATGGTAGTGGTTGTGGTGTGGCGGTAATATTTGCCTCTTACTGGTATACTGGTATTATTGGCAATATTGGTCTCTGTATACAGAATTTGGTCAGTAACACTATGGCGGCAATATTTGTGGTGATAATATTTCCTATATACTGGTGGTATTGGTAATATCAGTCTTGAGATTTTATCTATCTATCAATAGCATCGCTTGGAAGGGGGGGGGGCAAGCTGACCTCTTGCACCAGGGCCCAGGAGACATGCTACGCCCCTGGTGCCAGCCTAATGCATACACAATCTAGGCCACTCCCGTAAAGCACGGGCTGCCAGTTTAAAAGTAGTTTTTTAGCACAATAACTGCATCACCTGCCAAACGGACCCCAGGACAGATCTTGGAATAAAAGCAGCTATCTAAAGGTACAGTTGGTTTGGGGGGGTCAGATTGTGGGTATAGAGTCGCTTTAATGCTTTCTCTGTGTCCTGTGGCCTGGAAGAAATCCCAATGAAAATCTATGGGGTCATCCAAATCTCATAGACGCCAGGCAAGGAGAGGGGCGAATGGCAGCATGATACTTTCCTGGCTCATTCTACTGACTGTTTAGGCTCAGATTTAGACCAATAAAAACTAGGACAAATTTTTTTACGAGTGACGGGTATGCTTTCATAATGATGGTCCCATAAATTGATGGCATATCGCTAGGTGTATGTTTCCCTTTTCTAGTCCTTTTTGTTCTATTTGACTTCGCATCCTCTATGATGATCTGTTTGCTGCCGATTTGACCCTTTGGGGAAGATTTATCAAAGGGTGTAAAATTTAGACTGGTGCAAACTGCCCACAGCAACCTATCACAGCTCAGCTTTCCTTTCAGCACTGTCTAAAGCTGAGCTGTGATTGGTTGTTGTGGGCAGTTTGCACCAGTCTAAATTTTACACCCTTTGATAAATCTCCCCCATTGTGTCTATTTTACTATTTATAGATACCACCAAAACTTTGAACTGGGGTGCTTAAGGTCTTCCTGTGTATTCTCAAGCAGATTTCCAGTTCAGAGGTTTTCATTGGAATATCCTGCTCAGTTCCAGGTTCAGCACTTTTCTATAGATGCTTCTAATTCTGCATAATGTAATGGTGTCCAGCTCTGCCTGTCTGCTTCAAACAATGCACTGGATTAATAGCTAAACCTAATGAAGGAAATAGGAATATTGCTATTTTTAGTCTAGTGAGTTGTTTTGCACACTGGTGACTGTAGAGATGATAGTTGTACCCCATGGCTGGGCACTAAATCTAGCAGAAGAATATTCCTGTTCCAACCAGTTTCTTATAGGTATGTGTGAAAACACACAACTGTGTTTGCCCTATAAACTTTCACATCCCGTATGATGTATTCTAAAACAATGAGGCTGAAGTAAGCATAAAATATTAAAACAAACTATAGGCCATTTTGACTGACTTGATAATTCAATGAGCATGTCCTCTTGTGTTTTTTTTCACAAACTGTAAATTTACCACATTTTTTATGAAATAGGTCCTAAATGTGTTTGTCTTCTGCTGACCTGGTTAAAATGAAGGAGAACCTGGGAATAGGTAAAGCCTTTACAACATTCTTAAAGGCAATCTGTCTCTGGGTTTATGCTGCCTTAAATGAGGGTAGCGTAAACTAGTGACAGAAATTCTTAACAGAACAATGTACTACTTACATCATTCTGTTCAGCCCTGATATGCAGGGATTCATGGTGGGCGGAGTTTGCTGGTGCTCATAAACATCCAAGCCTACTGAGCACATGCACAAAATGGAGAGGACTACTTATTGTCCGTATTATTCAGGAGGATTTCTCAGAAGCAGCTGCACAGAACAATGTAAGTGGTACATCATTATGTTCAGTCTCTGTCACTAGTTTATTCTACCCTTAAATAGAACAGCGTAAACCTACCGATGGTCTCTTTAAGGGGCTTGTCCAGAAACCACTCTTGTTTTCAGTTTTGGTGAGGTTTTGCAGCTCAACTGCATTAAAGTGAATGGAGCTGAGTTACAATACCACACACACACAACCTGGGGGCAGGTATTGGGCTGTTTTTGCAAGATAGTAGCTATACTTTTTCTAATCTTATATAACCCCTTAAAAGGGATCCATTATGGAGGTGATTGTGTCAATCTCAGATTTGCAGGTTAAAGGATGCCCACACCAAGCTGGTATTACTGGAAATGGAAAATATTAAAAGGGTTATCCAGTGCTACAAAAACATGGCCACATTCTTTCAGAGACAACATGATTCTTGTCTCCAGTTCAGGTGCAGTTTGCAATTAAGCTCCATTCACGTCAGCGGAACTGAGCCGCAAAACCCCGCCCAAGCTGGAGACAAGAGTGGTGCTGTCTCTGGAAGAAAGTGGCCATGTTTTAGTAGCGCTGGATAACCCCTTTAAGATCTTGAAGTGGACAGCCTACTGGTTTAGCCTGGTTTCAACTGAAGCATGCATGAACAGCAACTTGCCGCTGGTAACCTGCATTTTTGAATACTTGCCAGTTTTAGCAACATGGCCAGTCATAGGGCCTTATTGCACAAAGCGATTAAAAGCAGAACAGGTTGATACTGCCCTGTGTAATAGGACCAGTGATCAACTGACGAACAAGCAGATACTCGTCGGCTTTGGTCTGACCTGCTACAAAATTATCACTTGTCGGCCCCACATTAACCCATGTGATAGGAGATGTGCGGCTGACCACTGATGGAAGCACCAATGGCCTGTGTGGCCCTACCAGCACTGAGGTGGAGCCTTGTAATAATGTAAACAAGCACTGGTCTCCACATGTAACACGGCCCTTCCTAGCAGTGTAGCTAATTTACTGATAAGCAGTTATGTCTGGTGGCGTATAATCTGATTTCACTAATAGTTATTGTGTAGTCACAGGCTGTTTGGGATCTGGTTTATCTCAGACACATGACTTCTGTGCACTACAATAAAGCAGCATTGTTAGTTCTCTATTCACCTTATCTTTAAGGAACACCAGAGCTTGTTAGGACTATTGCATTCAAGCGTCATTTACAACTTCTTCAGTCTTTGTGTTTTTATTACAGCCAGTGGCATAGCTACCATAAAGCTAGGGCACGCAGCCGCGGGAGGCCCGGGCCACCCATAGTAAAGCGTGGCCGGCCTTTGTGATGCTATGACACGCATCTTAGGATCCAACTCGCTGCCTCCGTGTGGCGGCACCCCCGTCGTGTTGGCGGTATATAGGAGCGGCCCCAGCGCTGCCCCGACTTTCCACAGCCATCACCCCGCCCCATCCGGCATGGCTGAAGAAGCCACCTCTGTCAACTCCCCTCCGTGTCCCGCCAATCAGAGGGCCCCCCTCTCCTGGCGCAGCGTCTCAGCACCGCCCCAGCGCCCCCTTTGCCACAGGTCCCGGTCCCTGCTGTCCCTCTGCCACCCCCCTTATACTGGTACAGTTTCCCAGAGCCCCCTAGATGGTGTTTCAGGGCCGCCCATTTTCCCCCTCCTTCTGGACGAGAGCTTTCCCTACCGGACAGCTGAGGACCAGGAGAGGAGGCCAGAGCAGGAACCAGGACAGGAGGTAAGATTACCCACAGAGAACTATAACCCCCACCGTGTCCTGCTAATAGGTTATGGTAGTTGTAGTTTTGTAACCTGTTGCTCTCACTGTTACAGAACTACAACCCCCATCAATCCCTATTGGCAGTACATAATGGGAGTTGTAGTTCTGCAATAGATTAGAGGATGACTCAGTATGGGGGGGGGAGCAATGGCACAGTAATATGCAGGACTACATCTCAAAGCATGGTGTGTGATAATAGAGGGGACTACATCCCCCAGCATGGTGTGTGGTAATATGCAGGTCTACATCACATAATAGGAGTTGTAGTTCTGCAACAGATAAGATAATGACACAGTAAACAAGGGATAGACGGTGGCACAGTACACGAGGGTGAGCCAGCACCACAGTGTCTCACAGCTCATGTGCTCTGCCTTCATGGTGGCTTACAACACGTTGCATGGCAGAGAGGGTTTCTTTTGGGGCGGGAGGCAGCTGTGCCGGGAAACTGCGCCAGGCCAGGTGAGTGTGTGTCTGGCTGGGGGGTTGGAGTAGGGGGGCCCTATGAATCCTAGTTACGCCCCTGATTATAGCTAATGTGGATTACATGCTACATAGTGATTGTATATAATTTTACATTGAGGGTTTATATAGTTTTATTTTAGTTCATAGAAAACTCTAACAATGAGAAAACCCGACAATGCCCTCAAACCTATGGGACCGTTCGGGCTTCTTTTCTATCCACGTCTGGTCCAGGGCTTTCCTTCTCTACTGGTGCCAATATTCGGGTGAAAAACTTATTTTATTCCGGCAGTGCGGCGAGGCAGGATGTCAAAGAGGAGGGGCCTAGATGATTCATGCCCTAGGCCTGCAGTGCCTCTCTCCTCACCTTTCTTTTGTTTACCTGCCCCTAGGCTGGATCTTTAAATTCGGCAGGCTCTAGGCCCTGCCCCTTTGACACCCTGCCTCCCCGTTTTTCCCTTGAATACTGACACCAGAAGAAGAGAAGCCCCAGACCAGGTGTGAATTAAATAGAACTTCTGAACGGTTCCAGAGGTTTGGGGCGGTATTAAAGCTAAATACAGTTTGCTTTAACACATTCTTTCAGTAATGACGACAACCAGTATGGTTACTACAGGTCATCTATACAAGATCTTATTTACATGCTATTGAAATTTGCATGAAACACAAGTAATCCAGTCATGTATATACTACCTATAAATATTGTTATGAAAGTGGTTATGTAGCAATGAAAGTGGTTATAAATTTTAGATGTTTGAGTGCTCTTCTTTTCAGCTTCCCCTTACATGTGCATACACTTGCAATCCAACATGCCCCATCTACCCCTCGACTTCTGCCTGAGGTCTGCAGGTAGGGAGTATGAATCATGGTGTTGTCCCATGATTAAAGGCCTCTATACTCTTTATACTAAAGTTGGCCGATGTGCTGCTGCTGGTGGGTTCTGTTGACTGTATAAGGTGTATGGGGACCTTCTGACTCTCTACTGATTTTGGCGACAGAAGTCGCCAGGTGTGAGGGATTTTCATTGACCCCCTTTGTTGTTGGAGGGATAAGCTGGTGCTAGAGCAGTCTGGCTGTGGCCTACCTCTCTCCATAGGGAACACATGAACATTTGGCTGTGCCAACTGTTTATGTGTATAGGGAGGATAGGAGAGAGAATTGACGGCTGAATGATCATTTGGCTGACAGTTATCGAAAAGCAACTTAAGACTTATCACTTACCCAAAGGGATTCCAGCTTTTTTCAGATCATCCTTTTTAAAAATCCTCTATAAAAAAAGGGCTCATACTCATCTGTCAGTTACTGTCAACTAGTTTGACGCCTATTAATAACTGGGACTCCTATAGTAACATGTCATAAACATGCCATAACCTAGGGTTGCTAGGTGTTGTTAGCAGTGGGCTAATGTGGTGGTATCACTTAGGCACTTGTCACAGTGGCTATGAGTGGTGATGCCCACCCCCAGCTATACAAGCACTGGGCTTTAAAAAGGGTAGAACCAGGTGTGTGCAGGTGCAGGTGCAGCGGAGTAATAAGTCCAGCACTTAACCAAGATACAACTTTACTTAAATAATCTTTAGTGCAATACAGATTAACATGTGGCTGTAGAAAAGTGCGCCACAAATAATCACAGAGGTATACAATCCTTTCTCCTGAGGGGGCCACACAGAACTTTGGACTTTGGTGCTGAGAGTGCTTGAGGTAGAGTGTGAGGAATAGTTGAGTTGAGTAATTTGAAGGTGTAGTTAGGCAGGTATAGGGACTGTTTTGGGGACCCTGCCTAATTAGTGGAGTACTCTGCTGGGATGGTAGGTAGTGACTTTTGTGAAGAAGAAGAAGACTTTAGTACTCAGGTTTAAGATAGGTAGACAGGACAGGAAGAAGACTGCCTTTTGCCAAACCAGTCCAGCGAGAGTCAGGTTTGGTAGCATGAGTCTTAGGTTTGAACTACTGGTCAAAACTAACTTCTAAAGGTTCCCCAAGAAGGCCGAGCAAATCAGTGCAATATGTCAACTTAGGCTCTTTGTTCCACTGCAGATCAGTGGGCCAAAAAAAAAGCACAGTGCACACAGCTAAACATCAAAAGAATGGTGCACCTCAACACATACAATGTAAAGTGATGAGTAGAAGAAAGAACCAGCGAATGTGTTATATACCGGATGCACACAAAAGAAAAGCTATCATAATATAAATCTTTATTAACCCCTTAACGACATCGGGCGTAAACTTACGCCCTCGCGCCCTGGTACTTGGCGCATCAGGGCGTAAATTTACGCCCGATGTTTCCCCGATCGCTGCGTGTTCATACACAGCGGTCGGGGAAGATGGCCTGCTATAAATCATAGCAGGCCATCTTAGCTTCACGGCACGGGGGGTGGTTAACACCCCCCGTGCTTACGATCGCCGCTATAGGCTGATCAATTCAGATCAGCCAATAGCGGCGATCGGAACCTTTCCGGGTCATCGGCGACCCGATGACCCGGAAAAAAAATGGCGGTCGGTGCTGTCCGAGGACGGCACCGACCGCCATTACTGTAAAAAGTAATGGTGATCGCCGTGCCACCGGCCCGATCGCCGTGAACGGCCGGCCGGCCGTTCACGGCGATCGGGCCGGTGGCACGGCGATCAGAGTCCCACAAAATAGTAAATACCTGCCCTGGACCCCTCAGCTAGGCAGCCGAGGGGTCCAGAGCAGGTATTTGTACATTACTCACCTGTCCCGGGCTCCTGATCGGCGTCTTCCGGGTTCGCGGCATCCTCGTCTTCGTTCGGGTCTTCGGCTTCTTCCGTGACGTCACGTTCGGCTTCTCTCGGCTATTTTCGGCTCCAGCGTCGGCTGTTTCCGTATTTTGCGCTCTGCTGCCCTCTAGCGGCTGATAATGTGTAATACACGTATCAGCCACTATAGGGATGTTCAGAATGTAGAAATTTTTATTTATTTTTTTTTCAAATTTTTTTTTTTCTATTTTCCGCACCCTATCGCTGCTGAGTGTTGATCAGCATCGCACGAAAGTGCGCTGCTAATCAGCAACTCCTCCTTTTTGGCGTAGGGTGTTTTTTTTCTATATTCTACTGCCACGGTCTGCTTATAAGTGCAGACCGTGGCAGTAGAATATATCACCAACTCCTTTGTTGGCGTAGGTTTTTTTTTTATACTTACTGTAAAAAAACACGTAAAAAACACTACATTACACCACACTACATTGAATAAAGTTTGACACTACACCACTACATACCCCATATACTAGTCCCCATATAAAGATGGCCCCCAGGGTGTTTTCGGCGTCAGAGGGATACGTTATTATTACCTCCGACACCGAAACAGCCAGTGAGGATGAATGGGGGGGATCGTTCTTTCCTCCATTCATCCTCATCCTCCAATGACATGTCTGGGGGGTAGCGTAGCGTACGCTGCCCCCCAGACACGTCTTTTCCGCCAGTACCGTCCCAATAAGAGATGACGGTATGGAGTGAAATTCTACAAACTCTGTGAGCGTACCTCTGGGTACACTTACAGATTTAGGGTACGTGCACACTGCGGAATGGCGAAGAATAACCCTTTGTGCATTCCGCAGCTGGCACCCGCCGGCGGACTGATGCGGGCGCATGTCTCTACCCGTGTCATAGACTCCATTCTATGCACGGGCGGATTCCATCGTCCATCCAAAGAATGAATACGTTGGACGGAGAGCGGAATCCGCCCGTGCATAGAATGGAGTCTACGACACGGACGGAGACGTGCGCCTGCATCAGTCCGCCGGTGGGTGCCAGCTGTGGAATGCACAAAGGGTTATCTGTCGCGATTCCGCAGTGTGCACGTACCCTTAGAGTGTATGTAGGAAGGAACACCCGAATCCAGCCCCAGATGCCCACTCCCCCCCCCCATCCTCGGAACAAGTGGGAAGATCGTTTGGAAACTGATCTTCCCACTGCTGGATAAAGGTCACCACCTGTACGGGGATAACTCTTATACCAGCACCCCCTCTTCCGGTCCCTCGCTGCCTGAGCTACTGTAGCTTGCGGCACGATCCGAACATATCAGAAGTAGTAATAGGGCCCTAATATTTAGCAGCCATGGAGCGGACCCAGCGCTTCTGGATATGAAGGACCCCGTATCACACCAGGACAACATTTTCCAGGTGACGTCCCCCACACTGGAGAACAGGAGACCCCAGAAGAAGTGCAGAGTGTGGCGTAACAGGGGGATCAGGAAGGACACCATTTTCCCGTGTGACACCCGTCCTGATCACCCCGGCCTCTGCATACTGGATCGCTCCAAGGCGCACCACACGTCACTGGGGTTCTACATTATCTAAATTCTGTCCCTTATTCCTATTTCAGGGGTCACGTTGATCCAGGGATTATTCTGATCGCCAATATGGAGTCGGGAAGGAATTTTCCCCTGTGATGAGGCTACTGTCGTCTGCCTTACGAGGGTTTTTTTTTGCCTTCCTCTGGATCAACACAGGTTGAGTTTGATGGACACCTGTCATTTCCAACCTTATAAACTAATAATTGGCCTAATCCCCCCAAATAAATTAGAATTGTCCCTTTTCCCCAGCTAAATAGGTATGGCTGCCATTCCCATTAGAGGATGCCATGATGCAATTACAAAGCCTCTGTGCGGCCAGGACAGTAGAAACCCCCCACAAGTGACCCCATTCTGGAAACTACACCCCATAAGGAATCTAAGAAGGGGGGCAGCGGGGATATGGCCCCCTGGTGACGGCCACATTTGGGACGTGAAAATGAAAAAAATTGTATTTTTTATTTTCTCGGCACATGTTCTACGTAAGTGCCCGTCACCAGTGGGGTCCATATGCTCACTGCACCCCTTGTTAGATTCCTTATGGGGTGTAGTTTCCAGAATGGGGTCACTTGTCGGGGGTTTCTACTGTCCTGGCAGCACAGGAGCTTTGTAATTGCGACATGGCCTCCATCCTCCATTCCAGCCTCTAAATGGCGCTCTGTCCCTTTGGTGACTTGCCCTGTGCCCATATGGCACATTATGCCCACATGTGGGGTATTTTCGTACTCAGGGGACACTACCCTACACGTTTTGTGTTCATTTTCTTTTTTAACCCCTTGTGGAAATGGAAAAAAATCAAGGCTAGACCAACATTTAGTGTAATTTTTGTAAAATTTTTACTCTAAATCATTAATCTTGTCATGTTTTTTCATTTTCACAAGGGGTTAAAAGATAAAAAAAACATTTAATGTGTAGAGCAATTTCCCCTGAGTACGGAAATACCCCACATGTGGACATAAAGCGCCATGCGGGTGCAGGGTAAGCCTCCGAAGGGAAGAAGCGCCATTTGGTTTTTGAAGGCTGGATTTGGATGGAATGGATTTCGAGGGGCCATGTTGCATTCAAAAGGCCCCTGTGTTGCCAAGACAGTTGAAACCCCCCACAAGTGACCCCATTATGGAAACTGCACCCCTCAAGGAATGTAACAAGGGGTGTAGTGAGCATATGGACCCCACTGGTGACGGACACAAATGTGGAACAATGTGGCGTGAAAATGAAATATTACATTTTTTACACTATAATGTTGGTTTAGCCTTGAATATATCATTTTCACAAGGGGTTAAAAGAGGAGAAAAAAAACAAAATGTGTAGCGCAATTTCCCCCGAGTCCGTAAATACCCCACATGTGGACATAAAGCGCCATGTGGGCGCAGGGCAAGCCTCCGAAGGGAAGGAGCACCATTTCGTTTTTGAAGGCTGGATTTGGATGGAATGGATTTTGAGGGGCCATGTTGCATTCAAAAGGCCTCTGTGTTGCCAAGACAGTTGAAACCCCCCACAAGTGACCCCATTATGGAAACTACACCCCTCAGGGAATGTAACAAGGGGTGTAGTGAGCATATGGACCCCACTGGTGACGGGCACAAATGTGGAACAATGTGGCGTGAAAATGAAATATTACATTTTTTACACTATAATGTTGGTTTAGCCTTGAATTTATCATTTTCACAAGGGGTTAAAAGAGAAAAAAACACACAATATGTGTAGAGCAATTTCCCCCGAGTCCGTAAATACCCCACATGTGGACATAAAGCGCCATGTGGGCGCAGGGCAAGCCTCCCAAGGGAAGGAGCACCATTTGGATTTTGGAGGTTGGATTTGGCTAGAATGGATGATGAACGCCATGTCGCATTTACAGAGCCCTCGTGCTGCCAAAACACTGGAAACCCCCCACAAGTGACCCCATTCTGGAAACTGCACCCCTCAAGGAATCTAACAAGGGGTGCAGTGAGGATATGGACCCCTTGATGATGGGCACATTTGTGCCATGAAAGTGAAAAAATGAAAATTTTCCCTTTCACGTCACATTGTTCCACATTTGTGCCCGTCACCAGTGGGGTCCATATGCTCACTGCACCCCTTGTTAGATTCCTTGAGGGGTGTAGTTTCCAGAATGGAATCACTTGTGGGGGGTTTCCAGTGTCTTGGCAGCACGAGAGCTCTGTAAATGCGACATGGCCCTTGAAATCCTTTTCAGTAAAATTCGGCTTCCAAAAGCCAATTGGCGCTCCTTCCCTTTGGAGGCTCGTCCTGCGCCCCCTTGGCACTCTATCGCCACATGTGGGGTATTTCTGTACTCGGGAGAAACTGCGCTACACATTTTTTGTCTTTTTTTGCCTCTTATCCCTTTAAGAAAATGAAAAATTGAAGGCTAGAACAACGTTTTAGTGTAAAAAATAAATTTTTCTTTTTTCACGCCATATTGTTCAGAAAATCTGTGAAGCACCTGTGGGGTCCAGATGCTCACCGCACCCCTTGTTACATTCCTTGAGGGGTGTAGTTTTCTAAATGGTGTCCCTTTAGGGGTGTTTTTTAGGTTTTGGCACCCCAGAGCCTCTGCCAACCTGAAGTGGTACAGTCAAAAATGACCAAATATAACGGAGGCGTTGAAATTCACTAGGCGCTCCCTTATATCTGAGGCTTGTGGTTGCGTCAAATAGCGCAATACGGCCACATATGGGGTATTTCTATAAACTGCAGAAACGGGGCAATAATTATTGGGGTGCATTTCTCTGGTAATAGGTTTATAATTATGAAAAATATTGGATTACAATAAAATCTCTGCACAGAAAATTAAAATTTTCAAATTCCTTACACACTTAGCTTTTATTTCTGTGACTCCCCTAAAGGGTTAAAACACTTTCTGGATATGCTTTTGCAGAGTTTGGGGGGTGCAGTTTCTGAAATGGGGTGCTTTGTGGGGCTTTCTAACATACAGGCTCCTCAAATACACTTTAAACCTGAACAGGTCCCTAAAAATATCTGATTTTGAAATTTTACTGAAAATTTGGAAATTTGCTGCTAATGTTTTAAGCTTCCTATCGTCTAAAAAAAATGAAAGATAGTTTAATAAATGCCGCCAACATAAAGTAGACATGTTGCTAATGCTATTTAATATATAATTTATGTGGTATAACCACTTTCTGTATACGCAAAGAAGTTTCAAAGTTGGAAAAATGCATTTTTTCACATTTTTTCACATTATTTGGGTTTTTTTCATAAAGATTTGTTATGAGTATCGACTCCAATTTACCAGAAATGTAAAGTACAATATGTCACGAGAAAACAATCTCAGAATCAGCCGGATAGGTAAAAGCATCCCGAAGTTATTAATGACTAAAGTGACACTGGTCATATTCATAAAATTTGTCTCTGTCATTAAGGCCATTTCAGGCTCTGTCCTTAAGGGGTTAATATACAAAAAACACCACAAAAAAAGAATTTAAAATTACTTAAAAATGACCACAAAGGGTCAAATAATTGAAGCATTCTCTTTTGTGGTGTTTTTTTGTATATTAAGTGTCTGTTCACATAAGGCCATATACATAATACATATTATATCTTACAGTGGAAAAAAGTGACTGTTGCCGAATGTATCCCCATAGCCATTTGTACTTGTGAAGGCGCCGTGGGAAATACTAAATATAAGGCAACCACTGTAAATTTTCATACCTGTTAGTGTAAAATCTAGCAATGAATTATGACTTTATTTTATATCCATTGCAGATTCATGAAAAACATAAATCTATACAACTACAGAGTACAAGATGCTACAGTAAAATCTTTGACATGTATCATCAATGATGTATTATGTCTTCCCTGATTGATCAGCCTTTCCAAACATGGGAAAACTGTACATTTATTTCTAGTTAAACTGGCCTGAGAGTTTTGTTACCTGTGAAAAATATATATGTGGAGCCAGTCTTGGATTCATCCTTCTTGCAGCCACGGCTGTCACAGAGCTGGGCCCAGCAACTGAACTCCCCTGTGTCCGCTGCAGAGGAGTTCACGAGAATCAGCTGCCCATATCGGTCAAGTTGCTTTATGCTGGAGAAAAAACAAAGGACACTGTTCAGCTATCAGTTTATGATGTCTCATACTCAGGCTTCTTTATCGTGACTTCTGAAGGTGGCCATACGCATTAGTTGAATTCTAACTACCAGGCTGTATTCATTGGGTCCCCATGGCTTTTTAATTCATCAATAGTGTGTCGACTCTTCCCTTTGAATATTGGTGACAGTGAGACATACTACAGGGATCTAGCACTTTTATTCCCCTACAGCTGGAGAAGTGCTGCCCGAAGGAATGCACATTTAAACCCATAGGAGAAGTTATTAGTTAAACGCTGGAAAATGAAGGGGATAGTGAGCAGTGCAAATATTATCTGAGTATTAAGTATTCCTATAATATGAGTAATGCAGACTCCCTGTTGTCTCATTAGAAAGATAGTCAGATAAAACTTACTTAAATCAATGTCAAAAGAAAAGCCTTATAAATAAAGATGTTAGGAGGCTACTGGGAATATCGACATTAGTAGATCAAACATACATTAATGCAAGGCTCAAGGCTGCGATCATATACATGTGTTTTATTCAGTACAGATTTGTCTATGCTCTATGGGCAATACAAGACAATAAATAATAATAATTTTTATTTATATAGCGCCAACAGATTCCGCAGCACTTTACAATTCTGGAGGTACATACATAGACAAAAAAAATCGACATTACAGAGATACATATAATTATCCATACATGAGGAGTGAGGTCCCTGCTCGCATGCATGAGCTTACAGACTATCAGGAGGGGGTGCGAGACAAAATGGCAGGGAGGCAAAGTGCATCGTTGTTCTTATGGTCCAGCCATCTTTATGAATAAGGCAGTGCGGGTAAGGGGGGGGTGAACCTGTCACCAGCCAATGCCTGCATGCACAGGTCTAAGTGCTTAAATGCTTGGTGTGTGTGTGTGTGTGTGCGTGTATGTATGTGTCTGTGTGCGTGGTGGAGGTGTGTGTGTGTGTGTGTGTGGAGGGGGGGTTGAGGGTTGAGTCAAAATTAGGGAACCTGGTAAGCCTGTTTGAACAGATGTGTTTTGAGGGCACGTTTGAAGCTTTGTGTATTGGAGGTGAGTCTGACAGTCTTGGGTAATATATTCCATAGAACTGGTGCAGCTCGGGTGAAGTCCTGGAGATGGGAGTGAGAGGTGCGGATCAAGGTGGATGTTAGTCTTAAGTCATTAGAGGAGCGTAGGGCACGGGTAGGGCGGTAGACAGAGATGAGGGAGGAGATGTATGGAGGTGCAGCACTGTGGAGAGCCTTGTGGGTGAGCAGGAGGACTTTATATTGTATCCTGTGTTTAACAGGGAGCCAGTGTAGTGACTGGCACAGGGGGGAGGCATCAGTATAACGGCTGGACATGGGGATGAGCCTGGCCGCTGTATTGAGAATGGACTGGAGAGAGGAGAGTTTAGAGGAAGGAAGGCCGATTAGTAAGGAATTGCAGTAGTCAAGACGGGAATGAATCAGAGCGACAATGAGAGTTTTAGCAGATTCGACAGGAAGGAAGGGACGGATTTTAGAGATGTTTTTTAGATGCAGATTACAGGAACCTGAAAGAGATTTAATGTGAGGAGTGAAGGAAAGATCTGAGTCAAACATAACCCCAAGGCAGCGGGCTTGCTGTGTAGGGGCTATGGTCGCACCACAGACAGAGATGGAAATGTCAGGTGGAGGGTGTTTAGCAGAGGGAGGGAAGACAAGAAGCTCAGTCTTAGAAAGGTTTAGTTTTAGGAATAGGGAGGACATAGCGTTGGAGAGGAGATCGTTAGAGACTTTAGTAAGGGCAGTTTCTGTAGAGTGGTGAGGACGGAAACCGGACTGAAGGGGGTCAAGGAGAGAGTTGTCAGAGAGGTAGCAGGTTAGGCGGGAATAGACCAGACGTTCCAACAGTTTGGAGATAAAAGGAAGATTAGAGACAGGTCGATAGTTGGCAGCACAGGAGGGGTCTAGAGAGGTTTTTTTCAGTAAGGGAGTGATAATGGAGTGTTTGAAAGCCGAGGGGAAGATGCCAGAGGAGAGGGAGAGGTTGAAGATTTTAGTAAGGTAAGTAGTGACAACAGGAGAGAGAGACTGGACAAGGTGTGAGGGAATAGGGTCACTAGGGCAGGTGGTGGGACGAGATGAGGAGAGGAGTCTGGAGACTTCCTCTTCTGTTACAGGTTCAAATACTGAGAGGGAAGAGGAGGAAATACAAGAGGGAATGGGATCAACACTTCTTTGGGACTGGGAGGCGATCTCCTGACGGATGGTATCTATCTTTTCCTTGAAGTAGGATGCTAGGTCTTCAGCACAGAGGTTAGTTACGGGTGTCTGAACTTTGGGTTTGAGGAGGGAGTTGAGGGTATCAAAGAGACGTTTTGGGTTATGGGATAGAGAAGAAATGAGAGAGGTAAAGTAAGATTGTTTAGCAGAATGAAGAGCGGAGTAGTAGCTTCTAAGCACAAATTTGTAATGTAGGAGGTTTGCATCAGTTTTAGACTTCCTCCACGAACGTTCAGCACACCTAGAACACCGTCTAAGAAAACGAGTTGAAGGTGTGTGCCAAGGTTGTGGTCGTCTGCGTTTTGCTGATTGAGGTGTGAGGGGTGCCATTTTGTCAAGGGTTGTTTTGAGGGTGTCGTGATAGCACTTGGCAGCCAGATTGGGACAAGAGAGCGAAGAGATAGGAGGCAGTGATGACTGTACAGAGTCTGTAAGTTGTTGGGTGTTGATGGCACGTAAGTTTCTGTACATGACCAAGGTTGGGGTGTCAGGAGGAGAATGAGTATTAGTGATTGAAAAGGAGAGAAGATTGTGGTCCGAGAGCCCGGTAGGAGTGTTATTAAGGCGAGAAACTGGGCAAAGTCTGGAGAAGACAAGGTCCAGGGTATTCCCACCCTTGTGGGTTGGAGAGTCAGAATGCTGGGAGAGGCCAAGGGAGGAGGTTAGGGAAAGAAACTGAGAGGCCGATGGGGAAAGTGGTTTGTCAATAGGGATATTAAAATCGCCCATGATGAGGGCGGGAATGTCAGAAGATAGAAAGTAAGGAAGCCAGGTAGAAAAATGGTCAAGAAAGCGTAGTTGTGAACCAGGGGGGCGATATATGACTGCGACTCTCAGGGAAAAGGGCTGGAAGAGTCTAATGGTGTGCACCTCAAAAGAGGAGAATGAGAGGGAGGGCTCAGGGGGAATGACCTGGTAAGTGCAGTCCTGAGAGAGAAGTACACCCACTCCTCCACCATGTCTGTTATCAGGTCTAGGAGTATGGGAAAATTGAAGACCTCCATGGGTCAGAGCAGCAGGTGAGGCTGTGTCTGACTCTTGTAGCCATGTTTCTGTGAGAGCCAGCAGGTTGAGCGATTTATTGAGGAATAAGTCATGGGTTTCAGTGAGTTTGTTGCAGACAGATCTAGAATTCCATAGAGCACAGTTAATGGAGATGGGGTCTGGCATGCAGGGAATCTTAATCAGGTTAAAAGGGTTTCTGTAGGTGGCCGATGAAGAGAAGCTGTTAGTAAAGGTTGGAGGACCAGGGTTAGGAGAGATGTCTCCAGCAGTAAGCAGGAGCAGAGATAGAGATAGCAGGTGTGAGTAAGAGAGGGAGGGAGGATGTTTGGAGGGAATGGGAAGAAATGGTTTATTGTATGGGAAAAAGACAGCAGGGGGGGTTAGATCAGCAGGTAGAAGGGAAGAAGAGATAAATATACTATTGCTTGATATAGGAGTTGGGGGTTTGGAGCAGAGTTTGAGTGTTAGGGAAGCAAAAGTGATAGCAAAGGTGAACATTTTTGGAGAGCAGATGAGTATATGGAATGCAGTTACCTTCAGTTCCCTTCTGGTTCAATTCTGGCTTAATTCATCTAGACACTTTGACTGATCAGCACTTAGAGTGATCAGCAATGACCATGGTCAGGAATGAATAAATCAGTAAGCTCAAAGCATTACTGTCATTTATAGTAACTTTTGACGTCATTGGTTATTAATCACATCGGAGACCCACTATGTTATACAGATATAACTGGGGGAGTGCGCTCCCGGGCTGACAATGCGACTTGTTTGCTTTATTGCAGTCTTTGGAGCGAAAGAGTCAGATATTCTGCTGCTGGAAGTGGAGTACACTGCCACACAACCCCCCCACCCCTGGGTTGCGTCTTGGGATCGCAGCAGGTCTCAGGAGTGAGAACCACTGCGATATGTCACTTCTGACATGTCTGATGGCAGGCATGCTGCAGTGCATCTTTATAGAACTAATGCAAAGTCACTAAATAGAAGCTTGCTGCTTATTCATTATGTTGTAACAAACTCACATCGATGTTAACGGCTACATTATTAGCAACAATCTGAGTAGTAATAATAATACTAACAGTGATATTTCTTTGGTGCATCAGTGATATAATTGCCACCTCACCCCAGATTTACCGAATCCTCATCCAGCTAATACAGACAACATGTAGCAATATATAGAACACTCAGAGAATTAGTATTCCCGGTCTAGTCAGGTAAGAGGATGGAGAGCGTGCTTTCTTGTAAAACTGTATATCTTCTGATCGACCTGCTATGATGCTATCAAGGACCTGCCTGCTGTCTGGCATATGGAGGAGCCTAGGTCAGCCACATCCCATTCTTGTTCTAAAATGAGTTGGGAGAACTTTGCAATGCCCAAGAAAATTGGATCCCACACAGGAAAAAGGATAAAGATATCTGAAGATTCACTAAACTCCGTCAATAAATGATACCCCCAAAAATATAGCAGCATTTTTTTTTTTTTTTTTTTTTTAAATCTGCTAATATATTTTTGGGGGTATATTTTAATTGTAGGAGTTTAATAATATACAATATGTTATATATGTTAAAGCTATGTTAAAGCAAATGTAACATCAGGTACATAGCTTAGGATTTTTTACATGAATGGATCGTCGGCGACGCGAGAACGCTGGTGATGCAGTTTATTTTTTTAACCTACCCGGTTCCCACGCACGATGCCAGTCTGTTCTTGAACACCAGCCTGGCATAAGGCACTTGGGGTAGGCTCCCAGTGTGACAAAACTCCCCTCCCCTTTGTGACGCGGCTTGAGAATAGACCGGCACCGTGTACGGGAAGCAGGCAGTGGTTCTAAAAAAGGACCGCACAACCGGCATCCTCAAGCCAGTGCCGAACCATTCGAGTAAAATACCCTAACAGGTGTACCTGATGGTACTTTAGCTTTAAAGGGGTTTCTTCCAAGATGTACCATTGATCGCCTATTCTTGGGGCCCTGTTACACAGAGCAATTTTCCACTAAACAGACTGATAGCACCCTGTGCAGTAGAACCAGTGATCCATCGATTGAAAACACATTGTGCATCAGCCTCACATATCCCTGTGTAATAGGGGATCTGCAGCCAGCAAATAATCCAGGAGGAGGCCTAATTCTCGGTCTTTCCTAATGATGAAATATTCTGTATTAAAAGCATATAATAACGTCATTTTGTTCAAACCCTATTGTTTTGTCTCCATCAATAAAAGCAACGAATCCTAAAAGAAAACATAAATACATTAAGCTATATCATCTCTTATGTAAAACAATTGCATCACTCTATATAACACTCCCAGGCAATTTACAGAAATACCGGCCATACCTTATAGATTATTCATGCTCAGACTTGATGAGAAATGCTTTTCTATTACCATTAGTATGGAGAAGCCTCGCTAAAATGAATAATTATTTATAAAGGAAAATGTTATCGTATAAACAATAGCAAAAAAAAAAAAGAGTGGTATGTATCATACGTAGTAAATGTGATTCATACACTAAAGAATGTTATTTCTATGCACATGGAATTACTGAGGCTGAATAAATAGATTTTATAGAAATTTTGTCCATATCAGATGCTAATTCAGCTGCTTGACTTCAGGACATCACACTGAGCTTTTTAGATGTAGGACAGCTGCTACTGGACAGGGATTTTTGTCATATGTGATGGTTTTCCATAATCTAGCAGCAGACATAGAGCCACATGCAGCTTTATTATGTCAGTGCTCTGTGTTGAGTAACTAATTTATAATAATATGTAAATGAGGGCATTTGGTGCACTGGAAGTGGTCCTTAAAGGTGGGCATAGATCTTCAATAACTGACAGTCGAATGATCGTTCGGCTGTCAGTTATGCAACCCATCCTCCCCATACACAGGGGAACGCCTTATCTCTCTATGAACAAGGGAGAGATCACCTGTCTGTGTTCATTCAGGTGAGCCCCATACACCTTAGGGTGCCTTTACACAATTTTATCTGACAGATTTTTGAAGCCAAAGGCAGCAATGGATTTGAGGGGAGGAGAAATCTCAGTCTTTCCTTTATGATCTGTTCTTTGTTTATAGTCTGTTCCTGGCTTTGGCTTCAAAAATCTTTCAGATAAATCTGTCTGCAGGTATAGCCAACTAAAGTCTGTGTGCACCAATCCACTGGCCTGCTTCTGCAGAGCGCCCACTGATGAGTATGAAGGGGGGCTGAGAAGTTCCTGGCTTTGCCCAGTGGAAAGTGTATTTGGTACCATATAAAAGCTTGATATCTTGTTATGTAACTGTGCCGATATCAGATGTTTACCATTCTTATAACTGTTATTCATTTTAGGTGGAACTTAAGATGACTTGAGATGGCAGAGGCCCAATCTTTTTGCCGCGTCTGTTGAGGTTGTGGGGCTCTCAGTGCAGGGTTCGACTTCAATGGTGAAATGCATCTCAGTGTAAATGTTCTTTGCAAACTTTCCCTGGAGAAACAAAAACTTCATGGCGACCCATAACTCCACGGACATGAAGCTTGCTTGTGCCTCTGCCATATCAAGTTCTACCTGAAATTAAAAATAGTTATAAGAATGGTAAACATCTGATATTGGCACAGTTACATAACAAGTTATTAATCTTTCATATGGTAGCAAATTCATTTTTCAATTCCAGCTGGAAGGAGGCAAAGCCAGGAACTTCTTAGCCCCTCACCCCCCTCTTATTTATCAGTAAATCAGTAAAATAAAAGTTAAAGGAGAAGTCCTGCCTCTGTGTTTTTTTTTTAAAAAGGTAGGTGCACAGGGGAAGGGAGTATTAAGTCACCTATACCCGTGCCTCTTCACCCCCGGAATGCCGCTGCACTGGACACCTTACAACCTGGCTGATGGACAGGCCACCCAGCTAGTCAGTGAGTGGGGCAGGATGCCACTCCAGACACTGATTGGCTGAGTGAGCTGTCCATCAGCCTGGCGGGGGGGTTCCCAGGCCGGCCCCACCGCTCACCGTGAGTAAGGGGAGAGGTAAATTAGGACTAAACATGGAGGTAAATTTGGGTAGCTGCCGGCTACCCATTTTTGAAAATGGCCAGACTTCTTCTTTAAAGTTACTCAAGAATCCAACATAATAAAGGATCATGTAACCTGCTGTTAGATTCTTTTAAAAATTGTGAAAGTATAACATGACATTCTATAACATCTCATTGACAATCCATGTTATCATATTTGTACCTGGCAGTATAACATTTATGAACAAGCTCATGTGCAAAACAACTTATAGGTCGTTGTTGCTTATTTGATGAATAAGTATTGTAAGCAGAACACATTTGTGGCTTTCAGGAATTATTTCACCTGTCTGCCTCTCCACCAGCAATAGTAGCAATAGATGCAGGTCTTTAGTGTAGTTCATTACATCCAACCCAATGCATAGTGAGTAATGGTGGTTTTACATGGAGCGATAATTCGCCCGATCGCACGATTGACGATTTTGAATGAACAAAGTTTTTTTTATAACGATCAGCATTTAGACGGAACGAAACATCGTACAGAAAAATCGTTATGCGATTGTTTTGCGATTGCTTAAGCCTATCTCACACATAGGTGAAATCGTTGAAAGAATGTTTACACGGAACGATCTGCATATTTATTGCGAACGACCAACGATAATTTGAGATCATGTTGAAAGATCAAAATGAACGATTTCTCGCTCGTCATTTGATCGTTCGCTGCATTTACACGTACGATTATGGTTCGAATTCGATCGTTATCGTGCAAAAACGAACGATCAATCGTTCCGTGTAAAAGGACCATAACCCTATTACCTTTCTATTTGTGGCAGGTGCCCTCATCATCAGCTGGGTCCCATGTTCAGCTACACATGTTGCACATGTTGTATTTCCACTCTTGCTGGTAATTTATGTGAGATACTACCAAAGCATAAAGCATTCTACATAGAGCATAATGATCTCTAGGTAACCATATTGCATCCTTATGGTGCGTTTACACAAAACGATAATTGGCCCGATCGTACAATTAACGATGTCGGAGTAACATTTTTTTTTCATAACGATCAGCATTTAGACGGTACAATATATCGTATGGAAAATTCGCTTTGCGGTCGCTTAAGCCTATCTCACACATTGGTTAAATTGGCGAACGACTGTTTACACGGAACGATGTGCGATTTTTTTGTGAACGACGAACGACGATTTGAGAACATGTTGAAAGATCAAGTGAACGATTTCTCGCTCGTCGTTTGATCGTTCAACTTTGATCGTTATCGCGCAAATTCGCCCGATAATCGTTACGTGTAAACGCACCAATACACTGCTCACTTAGGATTATTTTACACACAAAAGATCCTGTTTTTATAGCTTGATGCTATTTAACATGGCATGGTTCTCAGGGTTCACCCTAAAGCCTTGGAGGGGCTCAGACTATCACAAGCCAAACCCTGGCAGTTTACTTTCTGTATGGAAAGACTAGGCCGCAGTTCCTCCCCTGACACAAGGGTACAGTTTCTTCACCAACAATCTGTCACATTGTAATTGTGACCACACCTG
The DNA here is from genome assembly GCF_027789765.1 of Dendropsophus ebraccatus. Classification (NCBI taxonomy): domain Eukaryota; kingdom Metazoa; phylum Chordata; class Amphibia; order Anura; family Hylidae; genus Dendropsophus; species Dendropsophus ebraccatus. The sequence continues at coordinate 65,947,648 of NC_091460.1, read as the reverse complement.
TAAATCGTAGTCCACAATGATCCCTTATTTATACAGTCTGATATCACTTGGCGAAGACTCAAACTTATTCTGCCAGATTATTTCAGATGTTTACTTTATGGGACTTAACCTGCCATATCGTCATGGGGAATATAAATGGACCTTTTTATATATAACCTGCCCTCATGGTTATACACATATTGACAGATAGTTATTCAAAGCCATAGACATAAAGATTATTGCTAATCTCCATAGTTAACAATAATCGCTATGTGGTGTGTAACTATAGGGGGTGCAGAGCTGGCAGTCACAGCGGGGCCTGGTGGGTGCACTGATGCCTGTGGTGACCGATAAGAGGACACCAGTATAATAAATGGTACATGGTAGACATGGGGCCCTATTATACATATTACATTGGGGTCCAGGAGCTACAAGCTACGGCACTCATCATTATGTCTATGGAACTAAAGCATTTAATCTGCTCAGCTGCTCCATGTAGTGATAACTGGATTAAAATGACATTTCCAAAGTCATTGGTGGAAATGGCAAAAAGGATAACAATAACTTCACAATTTCTTATTCTCACTGGTCTGGTCTTATGGGGAAGGACTCTTGCCTGACCCAATCACATCTGGATACAAGAAACCAAAGACACTAAACTGTTCATTGACTTTGATAGGAGAGTGTTGAGAGCATGCTTTACATGATATCATATGTGTGAGGAGGGACGCATTGCTTAGCTATCCCTATAACAGAACATTTAACAGAAGGACATAACAGCAGTGTGAACAAAGCCTAATCCATCAAAAGCAGCAGCCACGTGAGTAGGACTAATCCTGGAATATGACACAACTCCGATAGATCTTCTTTTCATGGTTCTGAATGGTTTTACCAGAACTTTCTCATGTAATATTTAATATTACATAGATGTGTTGTTTTAGACTTCATTGCTATTATTGTATTACATTATCACTGCTGTACTATAAAGATTTAGATCTCCTGTCACTTGCAGTACAATATTGTTTTTCTTGTAGTTACCTAAGTAGCACAATAATCACCCCACATAAGTGGGGAACATCATCTGTGTCTTCAGCTCACTTTCTGATTTACATGCTCATAAAATTATTATTACTAATAAAACTATCCTGTCATTGTATTTACAAATGAGAGCTGGTATCTGCAGCTTATAATACTTCAATACTGTAAGACACTGCCACCTAGTGACCATTTGTGTAAGTGATTAAATCTCATTTTTCTGCTGTGAAGAGTGGAATAAAGAAACTTTTAAGGAGTTGTATCACCACAGCAACAACTCTCCAAAAGCCCTTTTAGTGAATAAAGACATCATAGACAGGGCTTTATGTGTTACAAGTCAGGACTAGTATGAAAGTGTGGCTCCTAGTCTGGCAGACATGACTTGGCCAGTATTACATGTTGCCCATTCGGTACCAGAGCAGCCACCTAATGGGAAGTAGTTAGTTATGCAGAAAAAAACCTCATGAATTAACTAATTCTGATTTTATTTTCTAGAACAGTGTTCTCCAACCTGTGGATCTCCCACTGTCATGAATATAAAACTACCGTAACAATGTGGCAGCATGGTGGTAGTTGTAGTTTTACAATAGCTGCAGAGGCACAGGTAAAGGGTACCGCTTTACAGAATAGCTTTTAAAAGGAAAACTATCAGCAGGTTTGTGCTGATAGTTCCCGGTAGCTGCTTACCCCCTCTTAGCGGCGCTGATCTTCTGACGCTTATCAGTCCTGCCGTTTTTTGTGGTATTCAACCATATAAAGCTATGCAAATGAACTTGTTTGGAGCATTGGGGGTGTTTTTCACAACCCCCACCCCGAGAGCACCATTTGGACCGCCTGTCGCCTTAGATGCTCGCACCCATATGACTTTGTAAGGTATTTCTAAAGGATACCACCTTTTCTTAGCTACAACCAAACCTTCCATCTACAATGACCTTCTACTTGGTCATAGATAAAATGTCATTAGACTTTTAACAACTTGGCTCCTTCGCAAGAAGATCAAATCATACAGACTCCCGGCTCATACAGACTCTCCTTTCTCATAGATATCTTATTGAGTAAAAAACCTTTGCAGCTGATACTCACATATTCTTTCTCAGATAAAATCCTCTTTGTAGAGTAATCCTCACCGGCAGGACACAGCGAATTTGTCTTGTCATCTGCCGCCTCCCAGGATATAAAGCTATAAATCTGCAATTGATTTGCTGCTACAACATCCTAATCTTAGACATAAACCCACTTTTTTCTGAAACCAGACATATCTGGACTTGATTTCAGGCAATGCTGGTTTGTGGATTCCTTAGCAGTGTTCATGGCTTTCACATCTAAGAAAATATGACCATTGCATTAGGGTGCATTCACATGTCATGAGTTTGCTGTGGATTTCACGCTGCAAGTTTAGCAGCAAATCCACTGCAATACCCAGACCCAGTATTATTACAGTCTATGGCCCTGCATTCTCATAGTAGATTTTTATTCCATTGCAAGAATGTAGTTAAAGCCATATTTAACTGATTTGCTGCTGGTAAAAATAATAAACAGCAAATACTTAGCTGCCTGTGCTTCCCCAGTGCAATCCTGCTTCAGTCTCCAGGTCCCTGCACATTGATGGCCTGCTCAGACAATCACTGGCTCTAGTGGGACAGCGCACGGATTGCTGGGAAACGCACAGCATGAAATACGCTGCAAATTGCCACTCTAATACAATGATATCCAGGACAACTCTTTTAATTCCTGCTGACTGTAAGTATAATACTTCTATATTTTTTTTATTTTAAAAGGACATGCTGTATGATCCAAGTCAATAAAAGGTGCAGCTTGCCTCACAAAAAGCGCTTAAGGATACAGTCTTTTGCAAAGCCACTGTTAAAAGAGATGCCCCCACAAAGCATTCCTTTTCCCTTTGGCCCAAATGGCTCGTGCAAGCTTTGGACATCAATATTCCACACATGCCCCCCTTCCCACTGAAGCTAAAAGCTAAGAGAGTGGCCAACTTGCTTCTGGCTTCTACTCCAATGTCTACCAAAGAGCACAAAATATTGTTTGCCTCCCCATAAGAAGAGCAGTAGGGGGGGGCGTGGCTAACCGCCGAACAGACCAGACGTGCTGCATGTGAGCTCCGGTTGGTAACCGGCTTACTACCTTTATCCTGCCGATATAAGCTGCCAAATTATATCAAACTGTACCTGAATGACAAGGGGTCGCCCCAGCAGAAGAATGAACCGCACACGGCAGACCATCGCCGCAGAAAAGCTGAAGGAGTACTTTCGGCCGACAGACCAACATGGCGCCGAGCAGCCGCGGGCGGCCCGGGATGCCGAAATGGCGCCAAACACAGCAGCAGCCGACTCGGAGGACCCGGACTCCGAACCTACACTCTCTCAAGTCACCGCTCAACTGCTGGCGGCCATACAATCCTCCACCTCTGCTCTGACAGGGAAGATTGAGGAGGTGAAAATCGACGTGGGTTTACTACGCCAGGATCTCCAGAACCTCAGGGCCCGGGTGAGTGAGACGGAGACACGAATCTCCCACCTCGAAGACCTGACTGCCCCCATGCCAGCTAAGCTCACAGCCCTAGATAGGTCGGCTGCCGCCTGGGCCCAACGAGCTGACGACCTGGAAAATCGCCTCAGGCGTAATAACCTGAGAATCCTGGGCCTTCCTGAGCGGGCTGAGGGGAAAGATCCATGCACATTTGCTGAGCACTGGCTCAAGGATATCCTACCTGATTTTTCTATGGCCTTCGCGGTGGAGAGGGCCCACCGGGTACCTTCCAGGCCGCTACCACCCGGCGCCCCGCCAAGACCATTCCTGGTGCGCCTGCTAAGTAGCCGGGACAGAGACGCGGCGCTATCTGCGGCCCGCAGGCTGGGCCAAGTAACGTACCAGAATGTTAGCATCCAACTGTTCCCGGATTTCTCCGCTGCTCTCCAGAAAACGAGGGCCTCGTTTACGGCTGTGAAGGCCAGGCTGAGAGAACGGCGCATCATCTACTCCATGTCCTTCCCGGCCCGCCTCCGGGTTATCTACGATGAGCGGGCTATGTTCTTTAACACCCCGGCCGAGGCGGATGACTGGCTCCGGTCACTGGGCCGCGACCGCATGGCGCCATCACCCCCGCGTTGAGATTACAAGGGGGGCCTTCCGATTGAGCACGCATGTTTATTCTCCACAGGGACATAACTGAGACTTCTCCCTACACTATACCTCCTGCAGATCTCCGCTGAGGTTGGACATCAGAGACAATGATTCCTGCACTACAGAGGATGTACCGCGGCAAAGCTAACACCCTGCGGTTCAGATGCACGGTCTTATCCCCCCCCTCCCCCCTTCCCCCCCCTTTCCCCCCCCCTTCCCCCCCCCCTTTCCCCCCCCCCCTCCTGCTGATAATACATAGGTTATACCGGTTACCCATTGAAGTACTAAGTCTGAGTACCTGGGATCCCGTTTCTCAGACTTCCCCCGTATAAGAAGCCACGTAGAACTTCTGTGTTCTATTGTCATAGTTTTAGTGTTTGCTAGTTACTGTATATTGTGTTCCTAGTTACATGAGGTGATAGAGTTTTGATATGCCTACACGATTAATGTCCTTGAATGTAAGGGGGTTGGGGACCCCGCGTAAGAGGGCAATGGTATTTGAACATGTTAGGAGGTACAATCCACATATACTGTGTCTTCAGGAGACGCACATGTTACCAGAGTCATACAGATTCCTAGCTAGACCTTGGGTACAGTGGTCCCTACATTCCTCACACTCATCTGCATCTAGAGGAGTATCTTTATTAATCCACAGGGCCCTGCGTTGGGAACCAGGCCACACCTACATAGACCCCGAAGGAAGGGCGGTGTTCGCCCAAGGGAGGATTGCCCAGGTACCGGTGGTCCTCGTTGGTATATACCTACCCCCCCCGGCCCCTATCAGCATTTTACATGAAGCCATAAGGTTTGCATCGGCGTACCCAAACTCCATAATACTGTGCATGGGTGATTATAATATGACATATGATCCTGTATTAGACAGATTCCATATGGCCATAGGGCCTGACGCTGCCTCCGGGCCTTCCCCTCTGGCGCGACTCATGATGGAAGTGGGATGGCTGGACCTATGGAGAATGGCCCACCCTCGGGTACAGGAATATACATGCCATGGGGCGGGTGGGCATAGCCTCTCCCGCATTGACTATGTATTCGGTAACCCCCGGGCCCGAGTGGCCATGGTAGATGTGTTCCATGTCCAACGAGCAGTGTCCGATCACTCGGCCATTATAGTAGATCTCAATCTTACTCCTTTTACTGCCCCGACTGGACCGAGGAAAATACACCCATTTTGGCTGTCATTATTTGGGGACCGGGATAGAATCCCAGACCAGCTGGCCGTGTTTATACAGGCTAATCGGCCTGAGGTCCACAACCCATTATATTGGGAGACCCTGAAGGCCTACCTCCGAGGATGTGTACATTCCTCAATTTCCTTCCATAAGCGAGAGGCCACCCGGGTGGAGGATGAGACGGCTGCCCTATGTGCTAGACTAGAGGCAGAGTTTATTGCCCAGCCCACAGAACATACCAGGAGGGAATGGCTGCTGGCTGGAAGATCCTATATGACTGTGTTACATGAAAAAGCTAAACGCAAGGTGTTCTTTACAAACCAACGTTACTTTGAACAGGGCAACCAGTCCAGCAGTCTCCTTGCCTATCTCATCCATCAAAACACGGCCTCCCCAGCTATACTCCAGGTACGAGACGCCACGGGCCGTCTGGCCACGGGCAGCGAGGAAATCTCAGAGGTCTTTGTGCAGTATTACAGGGACTTATACAGTACCAGATTGATCCACTCCCCGGCAGACATTTCTTCTTTCCTAGCTTCTATCCCCCTCCCTACCCTTACTAATGATTTCATATCTTTCCTAGATGCTCCTATAACACTTGAAGAGCTAGGAGATGCGCTGGCTTCTCTGGCTAAAGGTAAGGCCTCCGGGCCGGATGGCTTCCCCACCGAGCTGTATGTGCAATACCAGGACATCCTTCTCCCTCAACTGTTGGGGGTGCTTAAAGCATCATTTGAGGAGGGAAGGCTGCCAGACTCATTCTATGAGGCCAACATAGTACTGCTGCTGAAGCCAGATAAGGACCCTCTGATATGTGGTTCTTATAGACCCATATCACTTTTAAACTCAGATTACAAGATACTAACTAAATTACTGGCAAATCGCCTTAATAAGTTGGTCCCTACTATCATACACTCGGACCAATCTGGCTTTGTCCCTGGCCGCAGTACTTCTGACAACCTAAGAAGGGTGCAGGTGACCGTCCAGCGGGGAGTGTATGATGATAGGGACTGGGCCTTGGCATCCCTGGATGCCGCCAAGGCCTTCGATTCAGTGGAAATTCCCTTCCTATTAGAGGTCCTAAGACGGATGGGATTTGGGCAGAATTTTGTCCGATGGATCTCTATCCTCTATGAAGCCCCAAGAGCTGCTATAGCACTGAATGGTATACTATCCCCCTCCTTTTCCCTGCAACGTGGTACCCGCCAGGGCTGTCCCCTCTCTCCCCTCCTTTTCATTCTCTCTATTGAGCCACTCGCTTCTCTTCTTAGACATGACCCCCTATTGTCGGGTATTCCCCACTCTGCCGGGGAGGATAGAGTCGGCCTTTATGCCGACGACCTTATTTTATTCCTATCTGATCCTGAGAGGTCCTTGCCTGTGGCCATTCGGCTGATAGATACTTTTGGGACATATTCCGGCCTCTCTATTAACTGGGGCAAGTCCTCCCTGCAGTTTCTTAGTTCATTTAGAGATGGTAGTGTGGGCTCTGAGTTGGAAGGTTTGACCGTGGTGGACCATTTTAAATATCTAGGCATCATGATAGCCAAAACCCCCGCACAGTCACTGGCGCTAAATGTTCTTCCACTGTTGGGACATTTTCGCAACAAATTTAGAATTTGGGCCTCACTGCCGTTATCGGTAGTGGGCCGAATTAATTTAATTAAAATGGTGGTCCTGCCCAAATGCCTTTATACCCTGCAACATATATTTGTCCCAATTCCGCAATCCGTTTTCCGAGACCTTGACTCGGCTATGATCCCCTTCATATGGGGTCCATCGCGGTCAAAGCTCCAGTTTGCCAAGCTGCAGCGCGCAAAGGATGGTGCGGGCGTGTCCCTCCCTAATATGTACCTTTACTATCTCGCTGGGCAGTTGAAATACCTGAACCCATGGCTGCAGGTAAACCCGGGTCCCTCTCCTGACCAACACCTGTTGGACTTCATCTCCCCGACATCTTTGTGGTCCTACTTGGAGGCATCTTCCTGCCCCCGAGTGCAGGCTCTACCCGCCCACAGGGTGGGTCGCATAGTCTGGTTGGCGGCCGGAAACAAATTGCGGTTTCAGGGAACCCCCGTGGAGGCTCCACTATGGAATAACCACTCTCTCCCGCATTTGTTATCCCTCCCTGAACAGAACTATTGGGCACAGATAGGGGTCCTATATGTGAGTGACATGTATGTAGACCATGCCATACGAACCTTTGACTCCCTAAGAGAATCCTTTGGTATCCCGCGTACCTCCTTTTTTAGATATCTCCAATTGCGCCATGCCCTGAACGCGCAGTTCCCCAACCCAGCGACCTCATTGTCCTCGCACCCCTTGATAGGGGTAATCAGATCCCAAGGTCCAGGAGGCTTAGTCTCCACTCTCTACTCTCACCTGATCACTGCGGTGGTGGCGTCCAGCCCTCTCCCGGCGCTAGATAGATGGAAAACATATATCCCTACTCTTGATGACGAGGACTGTGAGGCCCTACTGGAGTCTCACAGACACGTATCCCCAGCAGCTAATAATAAGCTAATCCAACTGTATTTTATCCACCAAGCATACTTAACACCCCAACGGCTTTTCCGCATGGGGCGCATTCCAGCCCCTATATGTCCCAGGTGCCAGACTGGTCCTGCAGACTTTTGGCACATGGTGTGGACATGCCCATCTATTGCCTCTTTCTGGGGTTCGGTAATACAGCTGCTGTCCTCGGTCCTGTTAATGCCGGTCCCATTGTCGCCATCAGTGTGCCTGTTCGGCCTGTTGGAGGAGGAGGTCTGGACGCCCCACCAGCGCACCTTTTTAAGGGAGACGTTATTTCTCGCTCGTAAGTCCATCGCCATCAGATGGATGGACCCCCGTCCCCCTAACCTTTCCATGTGGAAAAAACAGGTCAACACCGTAATGATGTATGATAAAATTGTATATTTGCACCGTAAATGCCCTAAAAAATTTGCTAAAGTATGGGGCGCGTGGAAGGACTCACACCTGACAACATCCCCCCCAGATAGGACTTAATATGGTAAATATATCATTGAATCACCTCAGTTATATTTATGTTTATATTTATGTTTGCAACGAGTTATTTCTGAATGTAAGTCACCTGTATGTAGTACCTCTTGTCATGCTTACCATTCTATTGACCATGATGGAATTGCTCATGATTCTCCTTTCTTGATGCTACCTATGCCAATTCTCTTTTGTACTGCATTTCTATACATTTTTAATAAAACCGAGTTTAAAAAAAAGAAGAGCAGTAGGCACAGGGAGGTAAGGAACCTGATGGCCATCCACACATCCACTTCAAGGAAGGACTGCCCCAATAGGCATTGTACCCTGAAAATTCCCTGTCACAAACAAAATTCCTTGTATACTTTAGCCTAGTCTACCCACTGTAACCCAAATACATTATAACCAGTCCAAACCCAAGTGATTTTGCAGATAACCATGTGTAATAGGGCCTTGGGGCTCCCTATGCCAGCCAGAAGTCTCCACAAGGACAAATAATACCCAGCAAACAAGTACCCTGCTCTCTTCCTATGAGGGCCATGGACACTAAAATAGCTTCTCTACAGGTGGAGATTTTTTTTTTAAGGAGATTCTGGCTTAGCTAAAATCCAATCCATGTTTCAAGGCTCTAACATGGTGCTGACTTTTGGGGAAGCTACATATAAATGGTGGCTTGCCGTTTGTTAATTAGAAAATTGTAGAACAAAAAATAGATTATAGGTGGTGTTGTATCAGTAACAGTATTTTATTTTTCACAGATGCAAAGATGATAAGTAATTATTTTGCAGCTTTATTATTAGTTATTCTAAGTCGTTATTAGCGTGGCTTTCTTGCTCATCCAATCTTACCCTGTGAGAGAGAAAAATTTGTTTGCAAATTGAGAGGGGCATATTGGACATTTGTAACACAATTTCAGAACTACATTGTCACCTATCAGTAACTTTTTGTACCAATATTTTTAATTTAAAAAAGGTAAGTGCATCATCTGAGTAGTCCATTGTCCCATTTTCGTGCCATTTGAAGGGTCAAAACACTCTTTAGAAATCTCTGAGTTAGAGAAGTTTTCTATGCACTAACCCTGTGGTTGCTGTGAGGACTACTGGCCAGCAGGTGGTGCTGGAGAGACTGGCTATTTACTAGACAGTGTCATTTGTTGTTGCAGACCATTTTAGGAGAGGGGTTGGGGTACATTAGTTATAAAAGCTGATATTCTTTATTAGAAACACCAAGAACACCTGGCATGCAAGCCTTTGGTCCTAACAGATTAATAGACTTAAAAAAAAATAAAAAAATTCATGTTACTTTTATGTCAAGTGCCTCACAAACACTGTCCAGATGTTGGTAAATAAAACATACAGCAGATGTACCTCCTCCACATGACATATGCATATAGTGTATGTATCACACCATAGATTGAATGCATAAAAGTGTTCACTATGTAGCCCCATGCCACTTCAGATCAAATAAGACCCACTGCCATGTTTGTAAGGGGATAAGTCTGTGTATAAATATACCACATCTGCCTCTAGGCCCCTGAAAATGTCTTAAGGTGACAAACCATGCTGAGGAAATGTTGTCTAGTAGTTTTGTCTGTAGTAATAACAGATATAGTGGTTTGTGATGCTACCTGGTATCAGGGCAAACATAGGTGTTGATATCATACAGACTGCAGAACGGACATTTACCCAGAATTTATTCCTGAGTGTAGTATTCTCCTTTTCTGGGCCCTAGCCATCGCTCCCAGTACTCAGATACCTCCAGGACTTAAATGAGAACAAAATAGCATGAGAAGCAGATAGACACTAGAAAAGAATACAATGAACATATCAATACCGGCAGAAAACAGGAACAAGATAACTAATAGGTGACTGAAACCAGAAATGATGGAATGGATGACAAACCAAACAAATGATAATTTGTCAACAACCAGAACTGAAGGAAACAAAAGATGGAAAAATGGGAACAAATACAAGCCCTAACCCTAATGCCCCCTTCATATGTCCATGGCACTTTCAAAATTGCAGATCACATCCCAGAAAAAAATTTACATAAAGCGATCAAAAAGACACAAGTGAGGCACCGATTAAAGTTATGGGGCACAAAATTACCCCTATACACAAAAAATAAAAGCGCTATTTATTTAAGCACATTTGTTTTCTTTTTTAAGTTTACATTTTTTTGAAAGTACTAAAATAAAATAAAAGTTATATAAATTAGGTTAGTTGGTGTGTTCATGGTGGTAGAGATGTTAATGGAGGTTCATAATGGAGTACAAGCTATTTTAATGTTTTATTATGTTTTATTAGGGAAAATTGTTTTTTTCTGAACTAAAAAAGCTTTTTTCCTACCTCCCCCTCACTTCTTATCTGTGTATTATCAGAAAAAGCCGTCTTCATTACAGAGGAAGTGAAGATGGGTTTGCTGAGTCCCTTTTTAACCTATGGGGGGAGGGACCAAGGGGGATGAGGGAGCAGGAAGAGCAGACAAGCAGTCCTGTTGTTTGCGGACTGTCTTGGCAGATAAAACGCTGGACTCAGAGGTCAGAAAGGTCATTGCTTATCTGGGAGCTTGGTAAGAGAAGATTGTAGGATGTTGCTATCTACAGGACTGCCTTTTCTCCTCTCCTTGCTCACTCATCCCCTTGGCCCCTCCCCTCTCCATAAAACATAATGGATACAGAAATCCTGTTTCTTCTGAAGTGTGTGTGTATGTGTGTGGTGGGGGGGAGGTAGTTGAGGTCAGAAGGAAATCTTTTGCTTAATAAAACCCATAACACAGTTTTTTTTTTATTTATTCCTGAAAAGTGACATATAAATGAAAGCTACGCTTTAAGAGCGCTTTAAATTACAAAAAAGGAATAGACCCTTGTAATACTTACCTGTATAGTAATGAATTGACAGTTTATACTTGAGGACAGACCCTGGCAGCTAATATATAAACTGCAGTAAATCAGTTCTATCTAGGGAGGATGTACTTGAGAATAAGAGAAAAGGCATGCACATCACACGAGTCCTGGTGAAGTGCCAGATAGAGCTAAATATAGTCCTGGAGCTGTGGATCGTCTGTGCTTTATAGGGAAACTGTGGGTTTTAGTGAGAAGCCAGCTGCTTTATTATTCCAGCTTTGCCGGTTTATTGCATTTTATTTGACCTGCATAATATATTTATAATTGATTCTAAAATCTCACAAGCAAAATGTATTAGTGATCATAAAAGGGGAATGATAGTAACTGTATAAGACATTTAGAAAGCCTTCAACTGGCTCACTGAAGCCTTAGAGTAATATGGTATTAAAAAAAACATGGCTGATTTTTCCCCAAAAAAACAGAGCCACACCTGTCCACAGATACACAGCAATGGACATAACTGGCGTCTACGGACCTCATTGACTGATCAATGACACTTTTACATGGGCCGATACACTGGCCAACAAATTTTCAAAAGTTGTTTGGTTCAGAAATAAAATGAGCCATTTTTAAATGATTTTTATGTGCTGAATTCAAATATCACAAGGAAAAATGTTAATTGGCTCTAGTTTCTATGATATCGAATAGTTCTCATGTTACTGTTTTGTGAATTATATAGAATGCTGGACCGACAGACAGACCACACGTCAGAACGCTATATGCAGCATTCTGATGTATGGCCAGCTCAGCTATACGGCACTGCCTTCACGAAAGTCATGCGCAGACGCATGCATTACGCTTCCTCCGGCACTCCATAGAGATGTCCCTGTCCGTGCCCCCCACCATTTACCCTTGTCACCCTGGCCGTGCATCAGAGTGCCCCCTTGTGCCTCTCTACAGTGCAGCACTATAGGACAGGGGTAGGGAACCTTGCCTCTCCAGCTGCTGCAAAACTACAACTCTCATCATATCTGGGATATCCAGGCATGATGGGAATTGTAGTTTTGCAACAGCTGGAGACCCAAAGTTCCCCATCCCTGTAGTAGGAGATGCCCCCATGTATTGCTGCCCACAGTAGAGGGCTCCGGTGTCCTGCTGCTCCCTATATAGATTGCCACCTGTAATGCTGAAGAGGAAAAAAATGATGACAACTGATGAAATAAATGTATGGAAACTGATATTAAATCATAGGAACTGATAGTTTTTTCTGAAAAAAGGATAGAAAAACTGATGACAACTGATGCCTTTTTGGCATCAGTTGTGACATCAGTTGTGGTCAATATCTTTGAAAAAAACAGACACGGATGCAACTAATATATGTAAGGGTATGTTCACATGACGGTTTTGGCCGCACGTCGGGCTAAACGTCAGAAATCAGCAATAAAAGGATGCTGCCGTGCGGCCGACGGCCACATTGACTTAAATGAGCAGGACGGAGTCATTATGTGGCAACGTTCTGCTCATTTGCCGGACGTACACTGCTTTTGTGCAGGACTCAAAAGCGTGGTCGACTACGCTTTTGAGTCCTGCACAAAAGCCGTGTACAGATAAATTGGTGTAGCGACCATGGATGCAGGCCACGCAGCTGCTATGGGTCACCATGCGTATCCTATGTCTAACAAACCTATCTGCATATCTGCAGGTTATTCTCACATCAGTTCTGATCCATATGGATTTACACAAAGCTGAAAATGTTTTGCTTTTTGTCTTTTTCTCCAGGCCACAGCATGGCAGCAGCTGGTTGTCATTAGTAGCTGGGTGTCATTAGTGTAGAGATGGTACTGAAAGCCAAATCTACTGTCCAACTGTGTAGAGAGAAAAGGGAGGGGGGGGGGCAAAACTGATCCCTAAAGAACCCCAATGCTAAAGGGAAGAGGAGAAGTAGAGCCACTGAAGGAGTAGTCAGACCAGGGGAGAGCGGAGTCCTTGGGGCTGAGCTAGTCCTTAGGCAGAGCATACTGTGGGGTAATGGGTGAGCTGCCGTGTCAGAATCTGCACAAAGATCCCAGAGGGTCAGCAGAGAGTATTTATTCCTGTATTCCTGTATGTGTTTTGTATACTTGTGCTTTTCCTCCAGCTCATGGTTCCTGACATTCAATGCTGAATAATACTTAGAAGTAGAGAATGACATCACTTGATGTGACATGTGACTTCCATTGATGCTGCACACAGTTATGTAGAGGTCAGCTAAAGAGCAAGTAGCACCCTGCACCCTGCCTGCTCCATGGGCTCTAGAGCCACCTTGTTAATGTGACTTTGTGTTATAAATATGTCGCAGAGGGCTGTGTGATCTCCTATGGACAGATTTATAGTTACTGTCTCTCTTTTAGCAGGCGCACAACTCGCTTCCTGACTGTAAGGTTCTCTCATCACATATGAATGTTGGCTTGTGTTGCTCCAGTATGTCTTCTGTGGGTAGAAGGAATTTCATGGCTCTCAGGTAGCAAGTTCTCTATCTACTGAAAGCGGAAACATCAGATTTCTTTACCAATGTAGCTAACATGTGTCTTATGTTTTCATTTAAATATTGCAGACCTTAATATTCCAGCATAGACTTTTACTAGTCTCCCAGTGTAAAGATGGCCAAACACCAGTGTTCCAGAACCAGTGATTCGGGAGACACATGTAGTCCTTAGGTTTCTGCATGCTGGTCCCCAGCTTTACTATTGCACACTATAGTACACTTGTGACATTGAAGAGGTCATAGCATTAGTAGAACATGCTACGACGGTCAAAAGTAAGTTATACAATAAGCTGATGGGTAAGGTCAGCCCTCCTCCAATCACAGAAGGAGAACAGAAGTTCGTTGTCTGCCAAGTGAATGGAGCAGCAGCACACATGCGTAGAAACCACTCCATTTACTATCTATGGAACGTCTAAACATTACTGGGTTCGCTGGGTTATATGCATATTGTAGAGCTGGAGGCCATTGTTAGGGCTCTATAACAAGGAAAGATTATTTTTAGAAAATCATTATATTGTTTGAATTTAAGCAATGATCTTTGTGTTAGTATGCAGGCAACGATCAACGATCAAACGACTAATGAAAATTCGTTCATATGCTGTTGATTGCATCTTTTAAGCCGACCATCAAATCATTGTTAATTGTTTGCTAATCATTTACAGATCTTTCATTGTATGTACAAGTTTTTTCGCTATTATGATTGCTCTTATACTAGAGTGTACAAACGACCATAATCAGGATTATAAATAGGATTATAACTAAAGACTATCATTTCGTATATCATGGCGAATGATTTGCTAAAGAGCTCGTTTGCAATTGTTTATTGTCAATTGGTGAAAATTAAAAATCGCTTTGTCTAATAGGACCCTTTCCAGACTCCAGCTGTCATTGTAACCAATATACCCCCTGTGATTTCAGAATATGAAGGGAAGAGCGATGAAAGAGTCCCCGCCTTCTGTTTTACCACCTAGATACTGTTGGGATCTGCATTGTCCAGTCTGGCCTATGGCTGAATCCATGTTTTCCAGGCAGCCCTGCCTGATTGGTTAGGCAGGGACCCAAACTTACAGTAAGCTCACCGATCTCTAATACTGTGTATGCACAAAGACTGTTAATGATAATTGTTATGTCTTTTGTGGTGTGGTGTTTTATTATAGTACTCGGCCAGTGATGGTATTGCCGTGACTACAGTGCTAGTGCAGCACACATGTTGGGTGGTATACCTGCTTTGATGTTAGGGCTTGCTGTACTGTTGCCCAATGGTTGGTGACCTTTCCGGGTTGTGATGGGTCCCTTGGGCTCTTGTCACAGTGGTCCAGAGTGAGGAGATGACCCACCCACAGAAAGTGGGAAATGACCCAATGAGTGTATAGCTTAGAGGTGTAGGTGCTGGTGCAATGATGAGGGAGTCCCAGTAAAAAAAAATGGCTTTACTAACAGTCTCTTAGGATACAGGATATGCTGGCAATAGATAACTTTTTTGGTACAGATTTGTGTTAACTGGATCTGTGCTGGGAGAAACTTTAAGTGCTGAGGTAGAATAGCGGTGCTTGGTGTTGAGCAGTGAAGAGAAGAGAGTTTGTCGTGAGAGCCCCAATCCAGAGTAGTAGTGTGCTCTGCCAGAACTTAAGAGAGAAGAATACTTGAAAGAAGAATACTTGTGCCCATGTTTCACTAAACCAACTTCTGCCCTGCATTGTCGGCGTCGACACAAGCCCCAGTCTTGGTTACCCGAGAGTAGCTAAGTGTGTGAAATTATCCAGAGTCACCTGATATGAGATAGAGTACGTAGACCTTTGTACGGTTGCTTTGCTCTATCCGGGTCAGTTCCTCTGTCCTAGGATACCACCCTGCAGTGTTTCGAGAGGTTCACGGTGTGGGCTGGTGTGATCTATGACTTGTCCTCCCGTTGGGGTCTAGCACTGCACTGTGTTTATAGATATACTGTTAGAATTGAAAGTCTCTGGATTCTCCACACACTTGTGTCTTTACTTCACTAACACAGGTGGACTGTCCCGGACAGGGATCCTGGCAGAACCAGGCCCTGGCTAAGTTCAGCAGGGATGCCTGTTCTGTGTGTGTGTCCTCCTCCCCAGAGAATCAGAGGGAAACTGATGCTACACTTCCTGTCACCAAGTGACTACTTCCTACCAGGGTGTGTACGAGCGACATCCAACCCAAGGTTCCCTTCCATGGCTATCACTTGTAAATGTGCAGGCAAGGTATCAAAAGCCCGCCCCCTGCCGCCATCCCCTACTGCCAGATGTAGAGCTGCACACAGTGTACTGTTATCCTGTCACCTGCTGCCATACTGTACACTGTCCCTGCTGTATTGTATGAGTGTGCTGTAGTGAGCTCACCCTGGTGTCCGGAAGCTGCCACATCGTGCACTTTGTCCCTGCTGTGCATGGGACATATTTTCAGGGGATGTCTTATTTTTCCATGAAGAATAATTCATAAGACCTAGTGCATCTTTTAGAACGAAAATTAATATAAGTTACTGTCTTATTTTAAGGAAACACGGTATGTATTCCTGATAAAGATGTATTACCGCTCTTTGCCACAAGATACTGCCACTGAGTTTAGCCTAGTTTCCTCCAATGCACTGTTGATAATTATTATGATGTTTTATATGTGCCAGAATATAATTGCTAGACAGTTCATATTCCCTGACCTATCAAAGGTTATTTTAGAAAGTTCCCACCTGTGGGATGTCGAGTCCCCTCACAGTTTCTCCACCAATGGGACAATCGACCCAGTCTCTGTCCGAATTTTCCCTTGTGAAGGCAAAGAGCATCTGTCCGGACTATCTCCAGTGGAGGCAAAGAGCAGCTAAAGCCGATGAACCCCACTATACTGTCGCTTGACCTAATTGGGTAATCTTGAGATGTGAACTACACCTGGTCGTTCAAGCCCGGGGCCTGTTCTCCTGGATCTGGCACTCTGTGATCTTTTCCGGCATGTGACAGTATTCTCTGAACTATGAGTACGGGTTTCTTCTATCAAGTACCAAGTGTTAGGTCACCCTGACATAGTTGTGCACTCCAAAAGCCTTCTTATCAAAAATCTAAGAGACTGTCCTTATTCCAGCTCTATTATCCTACACAGTCACCCAAGTAATCCAAAGAGGAACCTAAAGCCATCACATTCAAGTGCACCCTGCTGTCTGTACACTTGGGCCAAGTATCGAGCTGTGCTGTTGCTTTAAAGAAGATTCTTTAAGTAAAGTATACACCACTTAAGTTATCTACTAAACTCTGCACTGCATCATACACTACATGGGCGACCTACACCTACTGCTGTTTTCTTACAAAAGTGTGTGTTGGTACATCCAGGGGTGGGCAAATACCACCTCTGGCCACCATGACAAGTGCCTTAGCAGTATATAACATCTTGCCCAGCTAAACACCACCTGGCTCCCCTGGGTTACCACAATACCACCAAGTATTCTCATACTTTTATCAAAATTAAATACAACTTAACAATTATAGGCTGTTTTATTTCTGTAGTGTCATTCCAAGAACATGCTCCATGCATAGTGAAAATCTATGCTACTCACTTAAAGGGGTTTCCAGCGCTACAAAAACATGGCTACTTTCTTTCAGAGACAGCCCCACTCTTGTCTCCAATTTGGGTGTTTTTTTTTAACTCAGTTCCATTGAAGTGAATGGAGCTTAAAGGGGTTATCCATCGCTACAAAAACATGACCACTTTCTTCCAGAGACAGCACAGCTCTTGTCTCCAGTTTAGATGGGGTTTTCAACTCAGTTCCATTGAAGTGAATAGAGGTTAATTGCAAGCCACATCTGAACTGGAGAAAAAAGTGGTGCTGTCTCTAGAAGGCAGTGCCCATGTTTTTGTAGCGCTGGATAACCCCTTTCAATTCACCAAAGCTAAGTTTTAAGTGATACAGTTCTAAAACAACATCCCAAGCTTTCGATTCATACCACTGAAAGGCAGCATAAGTGGGGAGATTAGTCCAGGAGAATAGTATTTTATTCAAATAAACCCTTTCCAGATTTATAGCTTCGGCATCACAGGTTTTCCAGATTTTGGCAGCATAAAAATACATTCCACCAAAAACCATCCTTTCTAGTCAATATTTCTAATGAATGTTTATAATCACTGAATTCTCTTGGATGGAACATCCTACATATTTTCAGTTTCATGGTAAAATAAGAATATTAAAACAAGAATCTCAATACTTTACGGCCTTGCACGAACTTGAGATTGTGAAATGATTCCTCACCCTAGGCGTATTTTTTATGCTCTTTATGGCGTGAGAAGCAGAAATGAAACATATGACAGATGCACACATAATGGTGTGGTGGTATGATTTATTTACAGTATTATTCAAGGACTGTGTGCCTTTTTATAGTCAATCTAATGTGGTATTATTTAGTCACTGTTTTATGGTATTATTCAGTAACAATATTGGGAAGAGTTATTAAAGAGTGTAAAATATACACTGAAAAAAAAAAGACAAATTTGGTCATGCTACCTACAACCTGAATTATTGATCATGGCGGAACGGCAGTTGTTTGTACAGCATGTGAACATAGCCTTAAACAGGGGTAGAGTTGAATAATTTTAGTGGATACAGCATTGTGCAAGGATACTATATATTCACATCATCAGTATTAGTATTAAAATGTAGCATGCAGGATTCGTTGTTGAAAAAGTCCCTGAATAAGCCTTTGGCTATGTTCACACTAAGTAAAAAAAGAGAGAGAGAAAAGGCGTCCACTTTTTCTTTTTAAAATGACGCCTGTTATTACCAAAGTTTGATCAATGGAATGCATTGAAGTCAATGAAATGATGGCCGCCCAATGTGCACAGTGTATTAAATAACGAACCTTGTTTGCGTGGCAGTTATAATAGTGATCATGACAATTATTCGTGGACGTTATTTTTTAGTTGATCACACACATTTTTTCTTTTTTCACCATTTTCTCCCAATCTTTACTATTAATTTAAATGGACTTATTAATTAAAGACACACCCAAAGGGCAATCAGTCCACCTGAGCTGAAATAATGTTTCATCGGCTGTTACTATGTTACTGCACTGACGGTTGCTGAAACATGTTAAACCATGGACGTTATTTTAAGTATCAAACAATGGGCAGAAAAAACATCATGTGAACAAAGCCTAAGGATGGAATCACAATAAATCAATATTTTGTACAGTAGGTCCCCCTTGTGCTGTCAAAGCACAATGAACCCAAGGGTTTCCAGCAGAACTGACTCCCATGGCTTGCCTCCGTCCTATAGTGCACCCTGGTGCCATCTCTTCCACAGGTAAGCAACTCACACACATGACCAACCATATGATACAAAAAATAATGTAAACAATTCACACAACCTAAAATAAAAGAAAGAAGCCTGGACCTCAAAAGCTAGTATGGGTATGCTGATGGATCTGCATACCCATACTAGCTTTGAGGTCCAGGCGGCTTCTTTCTTTTATTCTGTGTTTGACATTTAGTGATTAGGGTAGTCACTGCCTAGTTGTGACCTCGGACCCAGAGATTATAGTGAGCTGCACTATCCTAGAATTCACACAACCTGCTTCCATTGTTTCACATGTTCCTGTTCACTTGTTCCCATTGTAGTCTTATTGTTAATCAACAATGATTGTCTTTCCCTGGACCAGTTTTGGTTGGTACTAACCACTGCATTCCAGAAACTGCCCACACTCTTAACCAGTCATCAAGTCATCACAATTTTTCCCCTTACACTTGGGCACTTTTCCTGTTTCCAACACATCTTCCAGAACCAGGTGCCATTGTCTCAATATAACCAATGTTCTAGACTTCACCTGTCTGTGGTATTGATATGGCTGACTAGTGTATATGTACACCGTGTATAATCGCTCCTTATTAAAAATAGTGTGAAAAGGGTCTTTCAACAATCTGTCTTCAGGAATGTAGATATAACTGCAGCCAGTAATTCTGCAATAATATCTAGTCATATTTCCTCGGAATTAACATGCCATTCTGAAGTTAGGATGGGCGATAACAAAACAGCCTGCACATTAAATTACTGTTAAGATGAAGAAAAATGAACCAGAGGGAAAGGGTGAAAATGTGGAATTCCAGCAATGCAAAGATCCTAAAATGACATGTGGCGAACTTGCCTACTCAGCATATAAAAAAACGTTTAGGAAATGTGTTAAAAATACATGCTGTGGAATAATTCAGAAATATACGCCCTGGAACAGTGGGGTCACTATAAAAAGCTTCTACATTAAACTTTATTCTGGATTATAGAAAAATCTGCTAGCACACAAGGTTCCTATCGCAATGTGGAGTATAGGTTACACATTTTATTCTACTTAGAGGAAAGTTTCTTCTCTGGGGTTTGAAATAAAGTAAATGACAATAAGTGCAGTCTAAGTACTAAGTCCGGACTGTGACTATGTCATAGAGAAATGAAGGATGGTATTATCAGCAAACTGCTTTCTGTGGAGCATGTTGTACTTGTATAAGAGAGTGGGTCATATAAAACTGCAGTAGGACATACGTCCAGATATAGGGGTCTAGACTAGAGTTTCACCTATGAAGCAGTACTTTAGTATTGGCAGCCAGTAACGAGAGACCAGAGGGGTTTGTGACCAGCTGAGTGTGAGAGAGAGGAGGCCAGAGAGAAAGTAGTAGTATGAGAATGAGGCCGCCTTATAGATTTACCCTTGCTTAATATCTTTACTGTGATTTACTGAGAACATCCATGCCTGGGTAATAGTAACATATCATCCTCTTCTGGAAAAGATAGACTCCCAATCCTTCTGGCTAAACGCCTGGGGGAAAATGTCCCCTATAATGTGACCCAATTAAAATAGAACTTTTAATTTTACATACGAATAACGGGGGAGATTTATCAAACATGGTGTAAAGTGAAACTGGCTCAGTTGCCCCTAGCGACCAATCAGATTCCACCTTTCATTTTACAAAGAGTCTGTGTGGAAAGTGGAATCTGATTGGTTGCTAGGGGCAACTGAGTTTCACTTTACACCATGTTTGATAAATCTCCCCCAAGATCTGTATATCGAGTGTTAGAAAGAAAATGTTAAAAATTCAACAGACGGTCCTGCTGCATACGGTTTATATGGTAGCAGTTCAACTGTTGTGTTTTTAACATGTTCTTTCTACCACTTGATATACGGATTTAATTTGTACTTAAGATCAAAAGTTATATTTTAGTTGGGTCCCATTATAGGGGGCGTTTGTCCCCAGATGTTTAGCCTGAGTGATTGGGAGTATATTGTATTTGTAACCCCTGGCCGCAACTGGAGGGTCGAGTATTCTGAGTAGTAGGTGCAGAATGAGACAGCAACTAGTGACTGTTGAGTCTGGGGAGATCATGATCCCTCTGTCTAGAGTGGGTACACAGCTCTACAGAGTGAGTAGTAAAACTGGCAGAATTCGGCTTCCGTTGCTCTCCGCTCAAAGAATTGACATGTCAATTCTTTGCACAGAGTTACTGCGGCAGGAACAGCAGCATAGAGTTACTGCGGCAGGCGGGATTCTGTGGAAGAGCTCTCTGCCACGGAATCTCGCCTGCCTCAGTGTCCCACAGTAATTCCACATATTTTACTCAGTGTGAACATACCCTAAGGGTATGTGCACTTTAAGGAATAGGCGAGGAATTGAAGAGGAAAGTTTTCTGCTTGAAATTCTTCACCTATTCATCTCTGGCAGAATAGGAGCAAAATTTGAGCAGAATGCAAGTGGAATTCTAGCGGAATTTAAGCAGAATTCAAGCCCCATTGAGTTCTAAAGGATTTATCTAGCGGAATCCACCCAAATAATTGACATGTCAATTCTTTGGGCAGAAAGCAGATCTGCGGCAGAAAATTCTGCTAGAAAATTTTGCCAGAAAATTCTGCCGTGTGAACAACAGAGGGGAAATCTCATTGAACACAATGGGACATTGCTCTGTTCATATTTCACATGCGGAATTTTAAGTGGAATCCCCAGGAAATTAAGAGCAGATTTCTCTTCAAATTCTTTGCCTATTACTAAGTGTGCACATACCCTTATAAAAATCATGGTGCAGAAGGAACCAACCCAAGAGCATGTTTGGGTGTGTCGAGGATAGAGACTGTGTACTAACGCCTGACTTGTAAACACCCTCTAATATTGACCATAATCTTTAAAAGATAAAACATTAGTATAGTCCCCCCTAGTTGATTCAGTTATTGCACCCTGTGTCCATCTGCCTCTATTTTCTGTGCTCTCCAGCACATGTTCAATTGCATATGGCTTAGTGCTTATGGCATTGACTGGCAGGCAGACTGCCAGCAGAAGATGTTATAGGCCACTGAGGACAGCAAATAAAAAGAAAGATGTTAACTACTGAGGAAGCAAAGAAGGAGAGTGGCGCTGCATTCCAATAGCTTCCCTCATGTGAGGGTACTACCTAATCCTAATTCTGACAGCTGGACAAATCTATATAATATTGAAAATTCTAAAGGGTTCACAAACTTTCAAGCACTACTTTAGGTTAATAGGTCAGTTATGGCCAGTTGTTCATATGAGCTACCAAGTATACATTATTTTCCATTTCCATTCAATTTTCTATATTTGTCACCTTCTGTATTTTTAAGGAAAAAAGTTAATTCCTTCACAACATTTCCATCTTTCTTCAGCAGAAAATTCAGAAGGGTACAAGGATCTTTCCATTCCATTATAGGCATTTACCTGAGTCTAGAGTCCTTGAATGTGTCCAAGTATTTGGGATAGCTCCATGTTATCTTCTCCCCTTTACATCTCAGCTCCATGCTCTGCCCTGCTGTCATGGTGAGCATAGCTGGGGGCTTCTGAAACCGACCTTTGTCCAGAACTTGTGTCATAATAGACTGTACCTTTGAGATGGGCTCTGTGGATTCCTTCAGCTTTGTAATTTTTGGTTTTAGTTTCTTTATTGCAGGCTTAATTTTATTCTCTGCTGGCTCCTTTGGACGTTTCCCTTTGCCAGCTGGTTGGCCGAAAACTAGAATAAAAACAATAAAGTTATTGTTCTGTGAAATAATAACAATTTGCAATAGTTTTTAGAACATCCACATTATGATGTCAAAGAGACATGTCAAAACTTTTAGTTGATCGGGGTCTGGGTGATCAGAACAGGCTGGTAGAAGTGTGTGTGTGCTCTCCCTGCTTTGTGCCATGTGACTCCCAATGTAAGTCTATGGGGTAATCTTGGGTCCCCTTAGAGAACAGGAAGAGAAGTGCTCAGTCACGCACTTCTCTCCCTGCTCATTCTAGCAGTTGGTGCAGTCTAGAGACTCTTAACAACACATCAAACTTTTTTTTATGGTAGGCACACTTTAAGACTCATCGATGACAGAAATGCATGAAAGTCTTTACTTTTGGTACATTTTCTTATCCTAATTTTATTTTATTTTTTTGAGGGCCAGGAAAATCCACTGTGTACCTGACAAGCAGTATACTATTCATATGTGAGCTAATGGGGACAATATATAAGCCAGTTTGCAAGTTGTAGCTTGGCTTCATGCAATGTATAAGAGCTAGAATCTACTCACTGAAGTGAACACCAGCAATAAGAAAACACCTGTAAAATTCAATCTTTGGAAATACAATGTGTGATTTACTTTCTGGGTGGCATACTTTGTGTATGATAAATTCAGTGTTCTAGGCTTCAGTTATAAGCATCACCATGGTTGAAGCTCGTGTAATGTCTGGAAACTCACATGCCGGAGATGGGGAAAATAGAAAACACATTTACTGTAAAGTACTTCATCTTTTATGTTCCCATTCACAGCTGAGTTATGGGCAATGCTTCTGTTACTGAGTAGACTGAGGACACACGAAGAAAAGGATCAAACACTGATGTCAGCTTTAACCCCTTAACAACGCCTGACAAGTATACTCATCATGCCGCCGTTAAGGGGAAGCAGAGAGAGCTCCTGGTGAGGGCCCTCTCCTCAGCACGCGGCTCCCAGCTAAAATCAGCCGATCAGGCTGATTTATGCCCCTGGGTAATTAGCCATTTAAATGCAGCTGTCAAAGCTGACAGCTGCAATTAAATAGCCTGTTGGATGGCAGAGGGGGGATCCCTTCATCTCACCGCGCCGGGACTTAGCGTTGCATTAACACTAATCCCGGCTAGGCAATCTATAGATCTGGGATGCAGCAGCCCAGAGTAATACAGCAATGATCTAATCAATCAGTGCTGTATTAGGTATACTGCACTTACCTCTATGTATTAGAAGTCTTCCAGGGGTACGTCGAATTATGTATGTAAAAAAAAAAGATTTTTTTTTATAAATAAAAAATCCCATGCCCTAATAAAAGTTTAACCCTTTGAGGACCAGGCCCAAAATGACCCAGTGGACCGGGCAAATTTTGATCTTTGCGCTTTCGTTTTTTCCCTACTCCCCTTCTAAGAGCTCTAGCACTTTCCGTTTTCTATCTACAAGGCCATTAAATGGCTTGTTTGTTAAAGGAATAGTTGTACTTTGTAATGGCGTCTTTCATTTTACCATAACATGTATGATGGAATCCCAAATATATTATTTATGAAGATATAAATTGGTGAAATCGTAAAAAAGAATGCAATATGGTAACGTTTGGGGGGTTCCTGTGTCTACGTAATGCACTATATGCTAAAAGCGACATGATACTATTATTCTATAGGTCAGCCCGAACACAACCATATGCAGGTTTACACAGATTCTCTAATGTTATATATATTTTTTTAATGAAAACCTTTTTTTGGCAATTAATTGTTAATAAAATGGGCCTATTGTGACGCTTTATTTTTTCACCTACGGGGCTGTATGGGGTGTCATTTTTTCCGCCATGATCTCTAGTTTTTATTAATACCATATTTGTGAAGATCGGACGTTTTGATAACTTTTTTTATAAATTTTTTATATATAATATATCATTAAATCAGTAAACTGCGCAGTTTTTTCCCTCTTTTCGTCTACGCCGTTCACAATGATGCTTGTTATATTTTAATAGATCGGACAATTACGCATGCTACGGTATATTATGTTTATTTATTTATTTTTATATGTTTTATTTATATCATGGGAAAGGGGGGGGTGATTTAAACTTATTGGGGGAGGGGTTTTGGGGTAGTGTGTTAGTGATTATAACTTTTTTTTTTTATACATTTTAAGTCCCTTTGGAGGACTTGTACATACATTAGTTTTATTGTATACACTGATCATTGCTATGCCATAGGCATAGCATTGATCAGTGTTATCGGCGCTCTGCTGATTGAGCCTGCCTGTGCAGGCTCAGTGAACAGATCGCCGATCGGACCGCGCGGAGGCAGGTAAGAGACCTCCGGTGGTCCGTTTTAACGATCAGGATCCCCGCAGTGTGACTCCCCCTGTCACTTACACTTAAACGCCGCGGCGTTTAAGGAGTTAATGGCACGCTGCAGCGTGTCATCAACAGTGAGGTGCCGGCTGCTGATTGCAGCCGACCCCCACCTGCTATGAGGCGCGCTCCGCGCTTTATAGCTCAGGACGTACCGGTACGTCCAGGGTCGTCTGGGCACAGACTTCCAGGACACACTGGTACGTCCTAGGTCGTCTAGGGGTTAAATCACCCTGCCTTTTTCCATTTTATAAATAAACATATTTGGTATCGCCGCGTGCGTAATCGCCCTAACTCTTAAATGTTCACATTCCTGATCTTGCACGGTAAACTGTGCAAAAACCTGCCGGAGTGCAAAATTGCAGATTTTTTGTCACATCAAATCCAGAAAAATTGTAGTAAAAAGTGATCAAAAAGTCCCATATACGCAATCAAGGTACAATAGAAAACACAGATCATGGAGCAAAAAATGACACCTCACACAGCCCCATAGACCAAAAAATAAAAGTGTTATTGTCACGGCCGCGGCGGCGTCCCGTGTTCGGGGCCACCGCCGCGACATCCTCCTGCCCCATGCAGCCGCCGGCGTCCCTGTGCAGGGACCCGGCGCTGCTGCTAGTTCGGCCCCTGGGGGCGTCTCACCTCTCCTCCGCTCCTGTCTCCGTCTGTGCCGGCCGGCTGTCTCAGATTTAAAGGGCCAGTCCGCCCTTAATTGGTTAATTGCACCTATCACTCCCTATAAATCCCAGCATGCCCTGTCCCTTGTGTTGGAGCCTCTACATGCTTCCCATAGCGTTTGGCCCAGCCCCCTGTTGTTCCTGATTCCTATCCGCTACCTGGTCCCAAGTCCTTGTTCCTGATACCTATCCGCTACCTGGTCCCTACTCCTTGTTCCTGGTTCCTGCTTCCCCGTTACACTTTAGTTCCTGTGTTCAGCCTGTCACCTGCGGTCACGCCTACAGACCTCTGCCAGTACCATCTCCTGCCTACTGCTCCTGCCACGCCTCGCCTGCCGTCACTAGCAACCAAGCCAGGGGTAGCGACCTGGGGGTCGCCTGCCGCAGCAAGTCCATCCCGCCTTGCGGCGGGCTCTGGTGAAAACCAGCGGCCCCTTAGACTCCGCTCCCTGGTGAGGTCTGTGCTATCGCTGGTGACGGTCCAGTGGATCCACTACTCCAGGCGTTACAGTAGGCTCCAACCATGGATCCCGGCGAGGTGCCTGATATCCGCGAAGTCGCCCGAGTGGTCGCCCTACAGGCTCAACAAATCCAGAAACAGTCGCAGCAGATCCAGCAACTCACTGCCGCCTTACAGCAGCATACTACAGCCCAGAGTACACCACCTCCTGCTGCTTTTTCTACACTTCGACTGGCTCTCCCAAGCAAATACGCTGGTGACTCCAAGTTGTGCAGAGGATTCCTGACTCAGTGCACCATGCATATTGAACTTTTAAGTAGTCAGTTTGCCACCGAGCGCTCTAAAGTGGCTTTCATCATCAGCCTATTGGAAGGAAGAGCTCTGGCCTGGGCCACACCACTATGGGACCGTGATGATCCTGTGGCTGCTAATCTCCGAATTTTCCTGGCCGAGTTCCGCTCTGTCTTTGAGGAACCTGCCCGTGCCTCTTCAGCTGAAACTGCTCTCCTCAACCTCTCTCAAGGGAGCTCCTCTGTTGGTGACAACGCCATCCAGTTCCGCACCCTGGCGGCAGAATTGGACTGGAATGAGGCCGCTCTAATAGCCACCTTCAAGAGGGGTTTGTCCAGCCGGGTGAGAGACGTGCTTTCCGCCCGAGACCTGCCTACCTCCCTGAACGAACTCATCCTACTGGCCACCAGGGTCGATACTCGTTTTTCTGAGAGGGAGGAGGAGGTCTGGCATGAACGGCGACTAGGCCTGTCCCGTCGCCATCACCAGCTGGCGCCGGTCTTCCAGTATCCTGACGTTCCGGAGTCCCAGTCGACTCCTGAGATTCCTATGCAGGTGGAACGGGCTCACCTGACGCCTGATGAAAGACTTCGTCGTCTGGAGCTGAATCTCTGCCTCTACTGCGGTAGTTCGGATCACTTTCGGCTGAGATGTCCCCAACGTCCTCAAGCGTCCGGGAAACTCCAGCACCTAGGTCCGGTGGGAGAGGTCTCCCTGAGTGTGAATGCCACCTCTCCAAGTCTGTGCCAGTTTCCATCCAGACACCCTCAGGACAAACTCACCAAACTACTGCCTTTCTCGATTCTGGGTCAGCAGGCAATTTTATTGCAGCTACATTGGTCCAGAGATGGCGGCTACCCGTGACACCACTAGCCAGACCCCTGTCTATCTCCTCGGTCACGGGCGAGATTCTTACCGACCATGTGCACTACCAGACCGCATCTCTAGTCCTCCAGGTGGGCCCTTCACATCTGGAAAAGATCTCCTTCTACGTCCTGCCCCATTCTTCTTCCACCATCCTCCTGGGACTCCCTTGGCTGCAATTACATGCCCCTAAACTGGACTGGAGAACCGGGAAGATTCTCAGTTGGGGTCAGGACTGTTCCAACCAGTGTCTGAGGTCACCTCAGCCTAAGCGTTCTATGTTGTCACCCGAGCCCGTCAAGCCTTTGTCCGGCCTACCGGCGGAATACCAAGATTTGCCTGATGCCGCCTTCTGCAGGCAAGAAAGAGGGGGAGGCCAAAGAGGGGGGGGGGGTCCCGTGTTCCGGGCCACCGCCGCGACCTCCTTCTGCCCCATGCAGCCGCCGGCGTCCCTGTGCAGGGACCCGGCGCTGCTGCTAGTTCGGCCCCTGGGGGCGCCTCACCTCTCCTCCGCTCCTGTCTCCGTCTGTGCCGGCCGGCGCGCGCGTCCCCGCCTCCTAGGGCGCGCGCGCGCCGGCTGTCTCAGATTTAAAGGGCCAGTCCGCCCTTAATTGGTTAATTGCACCTATCACTCCCTATAAATCCCAGCATGCCCTGTCCCTTGTGTTGGAGCCTCTACATGCTTCCCATAGCGTTTGGCCCAGCCCCCTGTTGTTCCTGATTCCTATCCGCTACCTGGTCCCAAGTCCTTGTTCCTGATACCTATCCGCTACCTGGTCCCTACTCCTTGTTCCTGGTTCCTGCTTCCCCGTTACACTTTAGTTCCTGTGTTCAGCCTGTCACCTGCGGTCACGCCTACAGACCTCTGCCAGTACCATCTCCTGCCTACTGCTCCTGCCACGCCTCGCCTGCCGTCACTAGCAACCAAGCCAGGGGTAGCGACCTGGGGGTCGCCTGCCGCAGCAAGTCCATCCCGCCTTGCGGCGGGCTCTGGTGAAAACCAGCGGCCCCTTAGACTCCGCTCCCTGGTGAGGTCTGTGCTATCGCTGGTGACGGTCCAGTGGATCCACTACTCCAGGCGTTACAGTTATAAGGATCAGAATAAAACAATTGAAGAACTTTTTTTTTAAGTTTTAAGTTTTTATTTTTTAAAAGCCATCAAATAAATTGAAAGTTATACAAGTTACATATTATTGTAATCGTACTGACATGAGGAATACAGATAACATGGCAATACAGATAAATTTTACTGCACAAATAATTTGTTTTCCGGTTTCACGACATATTATGGAAAAATGTATTCTGTCATTGCAAAGTATAATTAGTGTCACAAAAAATAAGGGCTCATCTGGGTCTGTAGGTTAAAAAATGCAAGCACTAAGGAGGACAAAATGAAGTGCAAAAATGAAAATTGGCTCGTCCTTAAAGGGGTAGTGCGGCGGTAAAAAATTATTCACAGAATAACACACATTACAAAGTTATACAACTTTGTAATGTATGTTATGTCTGTGAACGGCCCCCTTCCCCGTGTCCCACCACCCCCACCCATGTACCCGGAAGTGTAGTGCATTATACATTACCTGATCCGTGTCGCGCCCGTCCGCCATCTTGTGCCAAACGTCATCTTCGGCTGGCTGGCCCGAACACCTCCGATCTTCCCGAGTGCCGGCCGCCCTCTGCCGCGTCATCAGCCGCTGAGCCGCGATTGGCCGAGCACAGTTATGCTCAGCCAATCGCGGCTGAGCAGCTGATGACGCGGCAGAGGGCAGCTGGCACTCGGGAAGATCGGAGGTGTTCGGGCCAGCCGGCCGAAGATGACGTTTGGCACAAGATGGCGGACGCGTGTCAACACGGATCAGGTATGTATAATGCACTACACTTCCGGGTACACGGGTGGGGGTGGTGGGACACGGGGAAGGGGGCCATTCACAGACATAACATACATTACAAAGTTGTATAACTTTGTAATGTGTGTTTTTCTGTGAATAATTTTTTACCGCCGCACTACCCCTTTAAGAGGTTAAAATAGAATCTAAGATTTTAAAAGTCTTATGAAGGGTATCTGATCACCTTGGCTTATGAGTCTGTATTCACAAGATCGCTAAAGTCTGAAATGTGTAAGCTGTGTTGATCAGGCTTCCTTTTGTTAGAAATAACCTCTTTGTATTTTATCTAGAAGTTGACATTGGTGCTCGATCCTTTCTTCATATGTGTCTACGGTTCAGCTTTTTCTCCAGGCTTTCTGTGGACCAAAAGGCCCCAGCTAGAGAACTGCAGCACTGACCTGCAGCCTCTGCTTTGTTTTTTCATCTGTACAAAAGGCTGGAAAGCATATCTATTTTTTGCTGTAATGTACAATAGTAATATTTATTATCCCAGAATAACAGTATGTGTGGCTCTTTTGTTGCTTTATGCCACAGGGAGGCCATGGGGAGAGTGTAAGATTTCCCCGGACAACCTATTGACAAAAAGTCATTGTCATAAATAACGTATAACACATTATCAGGCATGTCAAAAGTTATTCAAGTTATTCAGTCGGGGAGATACAGTGTGATCCATGCAACGGCCACTCACTGATTCCAAGACTCTACCCTCTTTATAGTCTATGTGGCTAAAGTGTTGGAATTAGGGAACAGCCGGGAAATGGATCACACTGCTGCTATTACTGCACTCTCTCCCTGGTTGTATCTTTATATCGCAGCAGGTCTCGGCAGGGAGATCTGCTGCTATCTGCACATTCTGTCCTTGATAAGTTTCTATCCTTAGGGACCCAGTCCTGGCTTTGACTGCATCAAAAGTTACACTGCCTAAAGCAAAAGTTGGATTTCATTGTTCCTACATTAGGTGACTGCTGTACAGATAATTCTTCCAAATCACAAGAGGAATCTACGTACAGACACTGGGAGGGTTCAGCCAAATATGAAGCTCCTGGGCCTCACTGCCAAATCTGTTACAGGGCTCTTCCAGCATCACTTACTATTCTTAGCAATGTCAGCCTTTTATTTAGTGGAGGGGCCATTGGGCCCCTTTATCTTTATGACTGCAACTGCATATGAAAACTATAAAATGGTGTTCAAAGGCAAACATAAAACTCCATATGGATCTATAGACAAAACATCATTGTAAACGGAAAAGAGTGGGGGACTGGGGGTGGCTGGGGTGGGTGAGAATTGGTAACATAAGTTTCATTTTACGGTGCATGAAAAATTTGTAATTTTTAAAAAAATGCTGTGTGTAAAGCAACACCAAGGGTGCCATTACAATAACAATACAGTTGCATAGGCACTTTGTACCCCCCCCCCCTCTGCACTCACACATACACCTGTCCTAAGGGGGGGGGGAGTATTTTGTGGGTGAGTACATTTTTTTGTATAAAGTTGATTTATCTGATATTAGCCTCCATAATCTCCTAAACCTCTTTTTTTTATTCATATGTTTGGCATCCGTTCAGTGACCACGTTCAGTGACTGCATAGACTCAGCATAGACCACAAACATGGTGTGAGCCTCATATAAGACAGCTTTATTCTCATACCTGCTTACACACATGCAATTGGTGACCTATGACTGCCAATATAAACATCTTTCAGTTGCTGACATATTGTACAGTATTGAATACTCTAATAGAAATCTATTTTCAATGTATTTGAATTTACTGTTTTTCACCCACATAGTGTATTCTTTCTTTACATAGCTCTCTGCTGTGCAGGTGGGCTCTGTGCCTTATATACATGGGATACATTCATAGACAATCTCTTTGCCTTTGCCACTTTTAAAATTTTTTAACATAGAACATGCCTGTGTTTTACACATACTTACTAGCTGGGCTTTATTCTTATGATGCCAAAGTGGCCGATTTATCTGATGTTACTTTGAATGGGAAAGTTTGGATTTTCTGTCTGTCTGATATAAAAAGCAACAAAGTAGGAGAAAGTGCTCTGCTAATAGTTATACAAAGGGCACAAACAGGTACTGTATATGTACGGTGAATTTTCTCTTCTGATATTATATGGCATCACCAACATTATGTTATCACATATACTAGGTGCCAGGGCAGATATCCTCTAATAACATTAGCAGTCAGTTCTAGCCTGGATGTCCTGGCCATTGGCTGCTGTCTAAGATCAACACAGAAGAGAACTGTACTTCACACACTGGAATAAAAACACCTTGTACTTGTCCAGGTTGTTTCCAAAGTGCGCTTTTACAGATCTCTCCCAACACTCCTGTCTGTAATACTCCAGTCCATAAGCAGAGCTACTTCAATGCCTCATCTATTGCAATATTTTCTCTTCTGTGCTATTTTTCACTGCATAAATTAGGTTAGTATGTGAAAAGGTGTACATGCTGTTCCAAAATGTATGCATCCATTTCTCAATTTCATCTATGACGGTGTAAAATTAAATTGACACCCTGGTCACAGTTTAATTTCAAAACACCATTATCTGTATGGTTGCATATGTGACTGCATATAGTTGTATAGAAAGATACAGCTCTCAAGTCTTGTGGCGTCTTGATGTATCACAACTTTTGCACACTTTTGCCTATTAAAATCTATGGGCACATGGGTGTGCAGTTGATGTGGCAGGCATATGTTATAAATGTTATAAATGTAAATGTCATAGTGCCACCCTAAAAGAACTGGCCACAGTGCATTATTACTGCGCCACCTGTGGTGAGCTTATTACAGAGCCAGTGGCATTGCATCTATTGCACTTTTATAAACCTTGTGGGTTTGTCTCATGCAATATATTAACCCTTTGAGGACCAGGCCCAAAATGACCCAGTGGACCGCGCAAATTTTGATCTTAGTGTTTCCGTTTTTCCCTTCTTCCCTTCTAAGAGCTCTAGCACTTTCAGTTTTTTATCTACAAGGCCATGTAAGGGCTTATTTGTTACAGGAATAGTTGTACTGTGTAATGGCGTCATTCATTTTACCATAACATGTATGATGGAATTCCAAATATATTATTTATGAAGATATAAATTGGTGAAATCGCAAAAAAGAATGCAATATGGTAACGTTTGGGGGGTTCCTGTGTCTACGTAATGCACTATATGGTAACAGCGACATTATACAATTATTCTATAGGTCAGTACGAACACAACCATATGCAGGTTACACAGATTCTCTAATGTTATATATTTTTTTTAAATGAAATCCTTTTTTTGGCAATTAATTATAAATAAAATGGGCCTATTGTGACGCTTATAACGGTTTTATTTTTTCACCTACGGGGCTGTATGGGGTGTCACTTTTTCCGCCATGATCTCTAGTTTTTATTAATACCATATGTGTGAAGATCGGACGTTTTGATCACTTTTTATTAATTTTTTTTTATATATAATGTAACATAAAATCGGTAATCCGCGCACTTTTTTCCCTCTTTTCGTGTACGCCGTTTATCGTTCGCAATGACGCTTGTTATATTTTCATAGATCGGACAATTACGCACGCTACGGTATATTATATGTTCATTTGTTTATTTATTTTTATATGTTTTATTTATATAATGGGAAAGGGGGGTGATTTCAACTTTTATTGGGGGAGGGGTTTTGGGGTAGTGTGTTAGTGTTTTTAACTTTTTTTTTTTTACTCATTTGAAGTCCCTTTGGGGGACTTTTACATACACTAGTATGATTTCTACACTGATGAATGCTATGCCATAGGCATAGCATTGATCAGTGTTATCGGCGATCTGCTCATTGAGCCTGCCTGTGCAGGCTCAGTGACCAGAGCGCCGATCGGACCGCACGGAGGCAGGTGAGAGACCTCCGGCGGCCCGTTTTACCGATCGGGACCCCCGCAGTCACACTGCGGGGGTCCCGATCGGTAAGTGACAGGGGACTCCCCCTGTCACTTACACTTAAACGCCGCGGTCGCGCCGCGATCGCGGCATTTAAGGAGTTAATGACACGCGGCAGCGCGATCGCTGCAGCGTGTCATTGCCGGTGAGGTCCCGGCTGCTGATTGCAGCCGGCCCCCACCTGCTGTGAAGCGCGCTCCGCTCCGGAGCGCGCTTCATAGCGGGAGAAACACCCAGGGCGTACAGTTACGCCCTAGGTCGTCTGGGGACAGGCTTCCATGGCGTAACTATACGCCCTGGGTCGTCTAGGGGTTAAGAATATACTGATCATAGTGATAATGGGATCCTAAGGACCTAAATAACTAAGCAGCATTTGGCTGTAATAGCATCAATCGGTGAAACCTTCCTGTCAGGGGTCCACAGCTCAAACCAGTGGAGGTGGCATATTATTGTTGCTAGTGATTTATTGGCGCATCCTGGGTCCTCTGATACCTGGGGATGGATGTTAAAGGGAACCAATCACGTCGAAAATCGTCATAATGATAAGGAAATGTTCTGGCACATCACCCAGCACGCTTCCCAAACATCCCCCTGTACCCTCTATGCCCCCGTCTATTAGACCGTATTCTTACTTTTATGAAGTCCCGCGCTGTATGTAAATTGCGGGCAAGTAGTCACGGTGGGCGTATCTAGTCACGGTCCTGGACGGTTGGAATCACTGTGAAAGACCTGCGTTCTGCTGACGTCAACCGGGGCCTGCTTTCCACAGTGGCGGTGCGCCGACGTCTTCAGGGCACCACGCATGTGCAGTACATCAGTGTTCCCCTGCCGTACAGCGCATGCGTAGCGTGCTAAAGACGTTGCCGTGTCACCGACGTGGAGCGCAGGCCCCGGGTGACGTCGACTTAATGCAGGTCTTTCAATCAAGCCCCTCTGGTCGTAATTACAGTGATTCCAACCGCCCAGGACCTTGACTAGATACGCCCAGGACCGTGACTAGATACGCCCACCGTGACTACTTGCCTGCAATTTACATATAGCGCAGGACTTATAATTTACATATAGCGCAGGAAAAGTAAGAAAACGGTCTAATAGAGGGGGGCACGGAGGGTACAGGGGGATGTTTGGGAAGCGTGCTGGGTGATGTGCCAGCACTTTTCCTTATCATTAGGGGCATATTCGGAGTGATTGGTTCCCTATAAGACAGTAGAGTGTTTATAAATAGGCCAGGTTCATCCCGTCTGCAAGGGTCATATAGTCATGGATTGGTTCCAGGAACATTACAGTGAGTTTTCTGCCTTCCTGACCTTTACAACTCCCAGCTCTTACTCCTATAGAGCATCTATGGGATGTAGTTGGGTTGTTCAGAGATTGGTCAGTATCCCCATCTAATGTGTGGCATTCGTGACAAGCAATCCTGTCTGCACAGACTAATATTTATGCTAGTAGAATCTGTGCCATTGCAGTTGCTGCAATTGTGAAAGCCAAAAGGAGTTCCAATGCACTACTAAATGGGTCTCCAATAAAGTGACCATCCTATTGGTTCTCTTAAGTATGTTAGGCCATAGGCTATGCTTTGAATGTGCTTATGTTATAACTAATGCTCATACGTAAGATGTTTTATCGTTTTTCTGTAATGAATTTCTTGATCAATAATGTTGAAAGCAAAAAAAGAGTAATAAAAAAAAACATTGCCAGTCTGTCACCATTTGTTCTAATTAAATATATCGCCTTAGACTGGCCACTACCGCCATCTGCCACACAACCAGTCCTTATAGTTTTTGGCACCCCACAGAACTACAATAAGTAAAAGCTGTTGGTTTATTTTCCCAGCCACTAGGATCCACCAAAAGTGAAAATCAAAACCAAAAAGGATTGAATCACAACATGCTAAGGCTGGGTTCACACAACGTAAGACACCGATTGTTCTGTGACTAGGTCATGTCACAGAACGGACGGTGTCAGTGAAGTTCATCCTGGCCAGTACTGCAGTATTGGCCAGATGAACTTAATTTCTTTTGAGTTGGGATGCGGGTGCATTCCAGTGTGCTTGCATTCCAATTACCCATAGCACGCAATGGAAAGTGCGGCAAGGGCCGCACTTTACATTGGCTGCGCAGTCAGTCTTGTGACATGTCGTGTCACTGACATATCAGTTTTTCGTGCAGCCACAAGGAATCCCGGCTAGAGTGTATACAGAGTGTATACACTCTGGACGGGATTCCATTGAAATCAGTGTGATCGCCAATTTCATTCAACAGCCGTGGTTGCAAACTTTTAACTACAGCTGTTGTTTAATGAAATTATACATAGTGTAAACTGTGTTGCTTTTAAGAAAATATATATAACAGGATAAATAGAATACAATTTTGGATGTATTTTTTTATAAATAGAAATCTACCATATGGAAGCCTACTCATGGATATCATTGCAAACGTTATGCAGCAATGTGCTCTAGAGACTAGTCCTCTCTCGGAATACAGTATCTTGTAAAGAAAGCTGTCATACTTTCCAATTTCTCTCTTTCATTTTCTGAATTACTATCCTGAATCTGGAGTCTGTGGGGGATATTTATTAAAGGGTGTAAATTTTAGACTGGTGCAAACTACCCACAGCAACCAATCACAGCTCAGCTTTAGGCAGTGCTGAAAGGAAAGAGGAACTGTGATTGGTTGCTGTGGGCAGTTTGCACCAGTCTAAATTTTACACCCTTTGATAAATTTTCCCCTGTGTCTTCAGGTTTTGAATACACAAAAACTTCCAATAAAGTGGTATTTTGCCAAGGCACATGTTAAAGGGGTTATCCAGCGCTACAAAAACATGGCCACTTTTCCCCCTACTGTTGTCTCCAGTTCAGGTGCAGTTTGCAATTAAGCTCCATTTACTTCAATGGAACTGAGTTTCAAAACCCCACCCAAGCTGGAG
Organism: Dendropsophus ebraccatus; assembly: GCF_027789765.1. NCBI lineage: Eukaryota > Metazoa > Chordata > Amphibia > Anura > Hylidae > Dendropsophus > Dendropsophus ebraccatus. Next base: position 65,911,562 of record NC_091460.1, on the reverse strand, counting down.
ACAACAGTAGGGGGAAAGAGGCCATGTTTTTTTAGCGCTGGATAACCCCCTTTAAGCAGCGTTCCATCTAAAGAGACAGGAATGATTGCTATGGGTCTTGTGATGGCGGGAATGAAAATGTGGTGCACATGTAACTTTGGCCCCTATACATGTTAATCTCAGAGATGTGTGTATTGGTCTAGGTTTTCAGACCCAGATTGATTGCTAGAACATGCTGGGGGAAGCGTGTCCCATGCTCTTCCCACCTCTCAGCTCTCTCTATCTCACTGCAGAAGATGAGATCCATAGATTTACTTCAGCATCTGTCTTCTGCAGAGAGACATAGAGAGCTTAGCTGTGTAATTCTGCATGTCTCTATGACATGTCAGAAGGTACACATCCACCTACACATGAACGGCTAGCATATGAATGGTTGTTTATCAGTATTTTGCAACTTTACAATCTCTCCTATATAACATTGTGGCTTGTCTGTATCCTGCTGGCAGCTGGCTTTTAACACCCTATAAGTAAAGGTCCTATTTCACGAAATGATTATCCACCTTACCTGGCTGATTCTGTTCAGGACGATAATCATTTTGTGTAAGGCTATGTTCACACTACTTAAAAGTACAGCCATTGTTGCCATCGGCATGTAGTGTAGAACATTGCCTCTTGTTCTATGGGATCCCGGCCGGAGCGTATACACATCGTATACACTCCGGACGGGATCCCATGCCGGGCCGCAAAGAACTGACATGTTAGTTTTCTGAGGCCGCAATTCAGTGAATTGCGGCCGTAGGAAACCCTGTCAGTTCACACAATAAGGCGAGCGGCTCCGGACGCTTGCTTCATTGTGTGCTATGGGGAGCTCTGAAGGGGGGCGCGCGCTGATGCGCCCGCATCAGAACACTACGGCCATAAAGATCATCCGGCCGGTAGGATACGACGTGGGAACATAACCTAAAAGTGCATTTTAAAAGGCACATGCACGATGCTGGCTGTTCAGGATTTTTCAGTTTGGTGAAAAAACACGATCATGTCAGCAACCTGCACAATGATGCTCAATCACTGCTTGAGAAAGGCTAATATAGCCGAAACGTCGCACTCTGATGTATTGAAATAAACCTGGACACCTTTTTTGGATGTGCCGTCTTTTGCTCTTTTTTTTCTGCTCTTTTTTCTGCACAATGATGGTTATTCAGGCAGTCCTTCCCACTGCCCTCCGCTCGCTGTCTGTGTGTGTAATAGCACAGGCAGCAAGCAGGGAATGAGGGGGAAGTGAGCACGGACTTGACAGGTTGGCGCTTGGTTCCCGGGAAAATGCTGTGTAATAGGGCCTTAAGTATTAACCCTTTTCAGTGACTTTACATGTGTTGAATAAAATCATATGTGTTTATACATTGTAGATTGTTCATATGTACAGAAAATAATAATTCTAAATATAACAAATAAAAAGCTAAATATTTGCAGAATGCTTTGAATTGCTTTGTTCCCTTACACAGTAGGGCTATGTTCACACAATGTATATTTTCGTAAAATCATGGGCATTGTACAACGGCCGTGATTATTACGAAGATATGCGCTACCTCTCTTTCTATGGGACCCTAGCGGCGCCGGAAACAACTGACATGTCAGTTTTCTGCGGCAGCTATTCAGTGAATAGCGGCTGTAGAAACCCTGTCAGTGTACACTATGGAGCGAGCGGCTCTGGCCGCTCGCTCCATAGCGTGCAGTGGAGAGTTCTGCGGCCGAACCCTGCAGCCGAAGAGAACATCCGTCCAGTACTTCAGTAACGGCCGGGATGATCTTTTCAGAGACCGGCCGTTCCGTGACTCAGCCGGCTCACGGAACAGCCGGCTTCTTATGCTATGTGAACATGGCCTAGTACATTATACACAGGACCTCCTGCCTTTCATTAAAATGTGGTTGATTCTCCATCCAAATTTATTCTCCAGAAAATTATGAAACGTATTTCCTGACTAGATAAGAATAAGGATCTGTCTGTATGACACAGATGCAGAGAAAATGTGCACATTTGTATACAAACATGAGCAATGTTCATCTTCTCATCGCTCACGAAAACCATGTGTTATTATTCCAACAACGAACACTGAAAAAGTGAAGGCATAATTTATAACATTTGTTTGATCTCATATTCTGTCCATAGCCAAATCCACAATGTCTGCAAGTAAGCATATAATATACAAGTCATTAACACACATGAAATCTAGCACAGAAACAATAAAAATGCTTAACTAAGCTAAGCACTGGAAAAAAGTGATGCAAATGAACACCTTTGGGGGGTGGGGTGCAGTGTAACATCTCATATGTAAGGGTTTTCATCCCCTCAATTTCCCACCACCTAAACGTTTACATCATTACAACACTAGCATGTGACTGCAGCAGTCAAACCAGAGCAGCAGAGGTCAAGTGCCATACATACTAACACCACCACTGCAGCCAGTACTTGGCTATACCATTCTTATGTCAGTACTGAACATAATCCCTGCCGAGATGCAGAAACGTAACAGATGGTGCTAAAAGAAGTTTTCCATCTACATTTGTGGTAAAACTAATTATCACATGTGGGCTTCTTGTGTTCCCCTAAACTCATACAGCTCTATTTCTCCAGTTTTCCTTTCCTTTTCTCCTGTTTGTCCAAAAAGCAACAGCTCCTTCTTCCCCATTTGTCTTTATATTGTACTTTTCATTAGCTACTGGCTAGAGATCCCTCCATTCTTCTTTATTTGCTGATTCTGAACATGGTAGAGACTTCTGCTGATTTTATGAACAGTTATTTTAGGATGATACATGGGTGGGATTATACATTAAAAGGGTATGTATTAGGCATACACGCCAGTCATTGTAGAACATTCACACCCATCTTACTATTAATTAAATTGTCGGACCAATTAGACACCTATAATATTGTATCTCAAGTGTGGGTGTAAAAAGGTGTGTAATCTGGGCACCCTAAGCCATTAAATGGTAGCAACATCTTGGTATTTTAAGATTGGCTACACGTCCTTATGGGCAAAAGTTATGAGGAAAATAAGGAGTGTTGGGCACCTTTCATATTTCAGTGCAGAACAATGGGAAATGCAAAATATTGGGGCAAATGCAAAAAAATTCAATATTAGGGCAAATCCAGCCTTAATTGAAATAAGTACATAGCATATAACAAACTTGATAGCATGAGAACAATTGATCATCACTAATCTTTTTAAAAACTGACAAAAAAAATTAAATGGGCTAGGGTCTGAATGTTCACATCTTGACTAATAGCTAGATATAGCTGGAAGAAGTGAACTCTAAGCACCTTATCGCCAGTCTCGTTCCATGTGAACAAGACTGGCTCCCCATGCAAGTCTATGGGGTCATCTTGGTTGAGCGCACAAAGATCTGGGAGAGAAGTGCTCAGTCACACATTTTTTCCACAATGGTTCTAGTGATCATTCTAGTGAATGTTCATACCCCGACCAATCTAAAATTTTGCAACGTCTCTACGGCATGTGAAAAGTATTTTTTTGTGACATGTACAGCACTCTTAAAGCGTCACTGTTACTTCAGAAAACTTTTGACATGTCATTCAAATTAAGCCCCACTGGATTTACTAAATTTATTAAATCCAGCGAGACCTACACCTGTCGCAGGTCAAATACAGAAATCTACTTCTGCTCTGGACATTTGTAGATTTCTGCCATGATGTACGCCTGTTTACAGGTGTAAATCATGAAAAATTAGGTGTAAGAGGAGGCAATGCCTCATCCCCAACTTGTTGTGCCTCCCTGCATGCCTAGCAGACTGGTTTACGCAAAAGTCTGGACCATTTCCATGGCATTCCCCAGGGGTGCAGTATATAAATCTGCCCACTTAAGCTCAAGCAGATATTCTCTTAATCTATCATCCTAGTTACAAATACCAACATGTCCCTGGTCCTTGCAGTATTTTAATGCAGTGGACAGACATTTCATTGTAGTAAATGGAATGTTAAAGGGCATGCTGTGTATGCCTCTTTTCCAACTGTTTGTCCCCATAGATTTCAATTGAGGAATAACACCGTATAAAACATGCATGTAAAAGCAGATCACCATATAAGCATTTCTAATGATATTTCCAATAATATATTAAAGTGCATCTCCCAGACATAAAAATAGTCACTGTTTATTCTGACATTATGGAATGTCAACATGTTCAATTGATAGCTGGCACTTCTGACATTGGTATATACCAAATATTTAGATGTTATCACTTTGTGTATACCTGTCCGGAATTGCAGTGTAATCGCTTGCACTAGTTAATAATCCAATTATCTGCTCATGTGAATGAACCTTAAGAACTGTGAATATCCCCTAATACAAGCCTGTAAATAACCTGAGAGCAAAGCATACATGAAAGACAGCATATGTGACAGGTGTACTGAAATGGAGTTTCTCCCATCTGCAAGGGCCAAGAATTTAGCCTTTCTGAATAGCAAGAAAAAATTTAATACATTATTACTAAACAGTTTGTGTATACCCAGAACAAGCACTGTATAATTCCATGTCACAGCAAATAATTTTCAATGTGTCTATATGTGATGAATATCCTGTATACACATGACAAGTCAGCAGTGGATATGCCAGAAAATAAGTTGTTCCAGTAATTTCATCCATATTTTGGCTTTCTAGTAGTAATTTCTGAAGTGCAATCCCCGGGGCTGAGAGCTCCTCAGGACTGCACGACTTAGCTACAAGGTGCTTCAGGACTTGACACTAATGAGAGTCAGTAAAATAACTCACCATTTTGTAGAGCTTCATGGGCAAGAATCAGAGTAAAAATGACCCAGAACTTCATTTTCTAAAGTAACGTGGGGTCCCCCAAAGGAGTCTTACCCCCAAGACGGTATGTATTAAGAGCAAAGTCCCAGCTTGCTGTCAGTAAAAGGATGATGTAAAAAAGGCTGCTAGGAATGTGGACTGCTGATTTGTATTTTCCAAAGCATGAAGAGAACCTTCTGAAGGATCAAGTTTCAAGAAATACTGGAAAAGAAAAAAAAATGAAACTTTGTGAAACTTGCCTGCTCTCTGCTGGTTATCTTACAGAATGTAACTAATTCTGCAGAGCATACTTCAACAAGGCAACATATATCAGTGATGGATATATCATCCGTGCAGCCAGTTCAGCTGTACAAGAGCCCACTGAGCTAGAATCATACTGGCCCACTTGAGGATGCTTCAGTGGGCCTCGATGTTTGTGCAGTGCTCGAGGGACAGAATTCCAGGATTGTGCCTTGGATTTCTGGGTTGTTGCTTTCTGGGTAATGCTTTTGACTGTTTGTGGGTCTGTTAAATAGAAGCTGGGGACAGTTTTTTTTTTTTTTTTTATTGTTATAGGGCCATTGGGGTATAAGGGGGGCCTAACTACTATATGGGGGCACAGAGAGGCTTAACTACTGTATTGGGATACAGAGTAGGTTAAATATTATTTGGAGGCCTAATACTGTATGGGGACCTGATATTAGATGGGGGCACTGAGGTACATAACATTGTGTGGAGGCACAGAAAAGGACTAATAGTGTATGGGGGCACAGAGGTGGCCTAAAACTATAAGGTGTTACAGAGGGGTCCAACTACATTATAGGAGCACAGAGGGGGTGTGAGAACTGTATAGAAACATAGAGTGGACCTAACTATTGTACGGCGGCTTATTATATGAAGGAACAGAAGGGACCTATTCTATGGGGGGCACAAAGTAGGCATTATTACTGTGTGTGGCAATACAGAGGGGGAGTTTGTATAGAGGTGAGGAGGGTGCTGGAGTGAGATACTGAAAATGTTAGTCTGCCAGATTCTGATAATTTGTGTCTGGGAGAAGTCTTTATGACACCTCAGGCTAGATGGAGAAGATAAAGAAAAGGGAATTACACAGACCAGAGAAACACCTGTGATTGACTCCGAGATAAGCCTTATCCAAGTCACTGGATGTTACATGTGCAATGTACTGTAATATGCTGAGGGTGTGTGTCTGGGTAGTGTAGTGCAACCTTAGGGCTCACCTTCTGTAACCTTCCTGTCACGGTGGGGTCCAAGGGTGCCGGGGCCCTTCTCCTCTCAGCATACACACGGGGGAATATTTTTAATAAAAGTCTTCACACAGTAGAGGTGAAAGTATATGGAAATGTTACGTGAAGGATAACTATATACAATCCAATACAGTGGCATCTGATGATGAATATCTGCTGGCTTGATCAGAGTCCTTTGCTTCAGGGGGAGGGTTACATTGGTTACTATAACTTAGACTTGGTAGATAGATAAATAGATAGATAGATAGATAGATAGATAGATAGATAGATAGATAGATAATAGATAGATAGATAGATAGATAGATAGATAGATAGGATTTCAAGTAGACAGACCTGTTCCAGGGACTTCCAGGGCGGTTTCCAGCCTTTATAAGGTACGTGTGAATAGGTACTTGAAGTCACTGAAGAGACTTGATGCTGTCAACGCTCACTATCATGTAGGAGGAAGACCCATGGACACACTGACATGGAAATCAGGAAGATGTGGACGGTGAATGGGAGACCCTCTATCACTTCACCAATTTGACATCAGGCACTAATAAATACAGAGGATGTCCTGCTGAGACTTAGAAGACACGTATTAGTCCTTATGGCTGACTGGAAACAGGTTAGGGGGTTGAAGATGGAGTCTGACAGGATTACTGAGGTGACGTAGGGAGGTTAGATGTGACTCCGGCAATGCCAGACTACCAACTGTCACTGACAAGACTGCACAGCCCTCTGGGTGGAAGGTGGGTGGAGCCAGCTTTCCCCTGGCCAATCACTAGAGTGAGTCTGATAGGTTGCTGGGGAGGAGCACTGATCAAGCTCAACACTTGTTTCATAAGAGATTAATACATAACAACATATTAAATAAATATATGGCAGAAAACAATATCACTACAAGAAAGCTAGGAAAAAGCAGCAAATACATAGGCCCTAATACAGACAGTCTAGGGTTGCCAATGGCAACAATATACCTCCAGACGCCTGACAATAAATACCGTTCTGGGCCATTACACATGCTCTATAATCACTTATATTGGGAGGAGGGTGGGGTGAGGTTAAGTTATGGGGGAAAGGCACATTTTTTGCACTGGGGTCCTCTGCAGTCTCTGTCTCCCCCGAACATATTTTATGTATGTTGTTAAAGGGGTAGTCCACCAAAAAAAATTTTCTTTCAAATCAACTGGTGCCATAAAGTGCCAGAGATTTGTAATTCACTTCTATTAAAAAATCTTAAGTCTTCCAGTACTTATCAGCTGCTGTGTGTCCAGCAGGAAGTGGTGTTTTCTTTCCTGTCTGACCCAGTGCTCTCTGTTGCCTCCTCTGTCCATGTCAGGAACTTTCCAAAGCAGGAGCAAATCCCCATAGAAAACCTCTCCTGCTCTCCAGACTGGAAATAATACAACTTCCTGTTGGGCATACAGCAGCTGATAAGTACTGGAAGGCTTGAGATTTTTTAATAGAAGTAAATTACAAATCTCTGGCACTTCATGGCAGCAGTTGATTTGAAAGAAAAAAAATTTTGGTGGACTACCCCTTTAACTGCTAGTCATTATGGCTATTCAATACAAGTGGATGCTGCTAAATTAATCTCATAAAATTGTACCCATATGACAGTACCAGAGGATACCATGATGGGACCAGGATTTGATGGGGTATCGATATCGGCAAGCTGATAACAAGATGATGGAGCTCAGTCTCTTTTTGGCTAAGAGTCTAACAACAAACAATACCATTTAAAACCAACACAAGGAATGATCACTTAGAGGGAAGTTTAGCAAATGGTGTAAAATATACACTGGTGTAAACTGCCCACAGCAACCAATCACAGCTCAGCTCTCAGCTCAGGTATAATCAAAGCTGTGATTGGTTGCTGTCAGCAGTTTACACCAGTGTGTATTTTACACCCTTTGATAAATCTGAGCCATACTGTTGGGGAAATTGCTTTTTAGGCTTATCATAACTTGATAATAATATGACCTGTATATGCAGTGATAACAACAGACTTTGCTGTTGTATAACTTTTGTTGGGTCCACCCAGCTGGGCACTGTTATATCCGTGCGACACAGCCTCTAAAAAATCTACAATCTTTTCATGGTCTTTTAAGAATGTTAACCTAACATGGAATCAATTTTGAAAGGGGTTAAGTAGGATTACATAAATGCTGTGCTGCCAGATGTGTCTTTCCCCCCTCTATTTCTCTCTTTCTCTTTTGTGGCATATATAGTACAGCTGGAGGAAGTGGTGGCTTAGTAGTGTTCCATGCATGCATGTGGCTTACATACATACAGTATATGTGCATATGTCTTTAAGAAATGTATATTGTTTTTAGTGTGTGATGCTACATGTCATACTTGTTGTAGTGTATGTCTGTGTTGTGCCCCAGAAACAAGCCTAGATGCTTGTGGCAGTACCACCATCTCTTGTTTAAGCCTTTTATTGATGACCAGGGAAGTCTTATATGTATTCATTTGACCATATTCCTGGTGTTTATGTTCTGCTTGTGTCACATTCTTGCTCTCATGGGTGTAACTTCATGGATAGCAGACACAGCAGCTGCTATGGGGCCCAACATCTAAGGGGGGGGGGGCATATAATCACAGACAAAGTGCAGCAAATGATGACAATGGGTAACTGAAAATGTTATGTGGCCTCATTCTACATTTTAATATGGGACAGAATGCTTACCACTGCTGTGAGCATTCCTCTTTTTCTACAGCATTATAAATTATTCCTGGACTATGGCATTGTGCTAGCATCATACCTACATAGGAAGTAATTTACAGTCTTCAGGTGTAAGGACTTGCTTTATCCATATTATGTATCTGCTTATTTTCCCTTTAAATCTTCATTTTCTCTTGTTTTGGAATGGTATTTGGGGGGTTTCAGAACCAGTTACCAGTTTTCCAGTTTTGGTCTCAAGAAGATACAATATTTTAAACATAAGATGGTTGTCCTGGAACCAATTAATATTGTAACTTGAGGGACCACTGTACATTAAAACTGGAGTATTCACAAAATATATGGTAAGCTAAATCACAGATGTCTCAAAAAGTAGAAATCCCATTACATCTTCAGTGCACATTTATCATAGACACATTTCCTAAATTATGTACTAGAGTTTCTATAGACATTAACCCCCATGTATTTTATGGCACTTATTAAAGGGGTAGTTCACAAAAAATTTGTATTTCACTTTAAAAAAAAAAAAAAAAATCTCAAGTCTTTCAGTACTTATCAGCTGCTGTATGTCTTGCAGGAAGTGGTATTTTTTCAAGCAGGAGAGGATTTCTATGGGAATTCACTACTGCTCTGCACAGTTCCTTACATGGGCAGAAGTGGCAGCAGAGAGCACTGTGTCAGACTGGAAAGAATACACCACTTCTTGCAGGACATACAGCAGCTTATAAGTACTGAAAGACTTGAGATTTTTTAATAGAAGTAAATAACTTTCTGGCATCAGTTGAAAAGATTAAAAGTTTGAAAGATTGTTTTTTTTTGTTAAAAGAACCCCTTAAAGGGGCTTTATTTAAAGATAACATCTACAGGCAACCGCAAGAGAAGGCAGAACATTATACTGTGCCTGGCTCATAGGAGCACTGTGTATGAAATGGAGGCAGCAGTACTGCCTCTGCCTGGATATCATGTGATCCCTTGTTGATTGGTCACATGACCATGACACACAACCATGACAGCTGCCACTTTGTCATTGTCAGGGGTATTTTTTCCTATCACTTTTGCCAGTATATGTCAATAATTAAAAAAAAAATTCAACTGGTCAGTAAGGCCGAGAGTGCATCCCATGGAAGGAGTTAAAGAGGACACACGGTATATGCAGCGTATTTACTACTGCGATACGCAGCAAATACGCAGCAGATTAGATCTAAATAACTGAACACAGCATCAAATCTGTACCAACAAATCTGCTGCGTATTTGCTGCGTATACGGTGTGTGGGTTTATACCCTTACTATGATAAAATAGCTAAGGGAGTCCTCAATACACACTATTTTACAGTTTCTTGATATGCCTTTCTGTTCCCAAGATATGTGGCTTCATAATTTGTCTGACAATTCAGTTAATAGTCAGATGGGTGTAAATTTAGGGGGAGATTCATCAAACATGGTGTAAAGTGAAACTGGCTCAGTTGCCCCTAGCAACCAATCAGATTCCACCTTTCTGTTGGCTATTCCCTTGACCAATCTATAGCCTGCTCTCCTCAGTGCTAAGTCTTCTGGCTAACACACATTAAACCAATGTTAACCCCTTCCTCCCCTGCCGCCCATTCTCTCATGTACCCCTTCTCTAATGGTCCAGGGCTGCAACACCCATCACCTGACTAAAAATTAAGTTTACGCCTATCTGACTATTAACTGAATTGTCAGGCAAATTATAAACCCAAATAGTGTCAGTATGAGAGGGCTCTCCACGCCAAAAAATTGACATGTCAATTCTTTGCAGGGAGAGTGGCTTGAGCGGCTCTCCGTCGTGGAATTCCGTGGATTTTACTCAGTATGTTATATAGGTATGAAAACAGCTGCATATCAGACACATGGACAGGGGTTGTCCTTATAACAATAATCACTCATAGCATTTTCAAGTATTTTCAGTGACAGTTTTTCACAATATTTCTGTGATATCTTTGGGGCAAAAACACCACAGGCAGATCTTAGTTTAAACTCTAAGGTGAAATATGATTCTGTGGCTGGGTCTCCAAGGTGAGCTACATGTGCATACATACATGAGATGTTAATGCACAGCAGTAATGAAGCTGTAGCCTGATAACATTCCCCCTCCCCCCAGGCTGCTACATGAAAGACACTGACAAAACAAAGTCGATTTTTACTCTTTAGTTTTATATGTAGTGAAAAATACAGAAATCAATACAGAAAAAGAATAAAGAAAAACAATACACATCACTTTGGTATTATACCTTAATGGATAGCACTGGCGGGGGGTTGCCAGTGGTGCAGTCCTTTTTTTTTATACCATCCACAGCACTGGTCTTTACAGGAGCACCAGCCCGCCCCGGAGCACAGGGGGAGGTCAGGCCCTCCGCTCCTTGGTGTGATGATCTCCCCTCCCTCTGTGACGTGGCTTTATTACAATCAATGGAGCCATGTCACAAAGGGGAGGGGGTTTTGTCACATCAGGGGGCAGCGGGCCTACCTCCATTGCTCCGGGGCAGGCTGGAGCTCCTGTAAAGACCGGCACTGCGCACAGGAACCAGGCAGAGGTTCAAAAAAGGGCCATGCCACCACCTATCCACCCGCACCCACCACCCACATCCACCCGCACCAGCACCACCTACACTAGCACCAATCTATTAAGGTATAATACCCAAAGGGATGTACCTGATGGTACATTCGCTTTAAGTATGTAACAAAACCACATATTCTATTACACAGCTGGGATACGTAAGGTCATTTGTAGATGAATATCTATCTATGTATAAGCAGCATTAAAATGTTATGGAACCACTTCCAAGTACTCTGTCAGCCAATAGTATCCTCATTTATGTGCTCATGCTATAGCAGATATATATATATATATATATATATATATATATATATATATACACATATACACTACAGTTCAAAAGTTTGGGGTCACATTGAAATGTCCGTATTTTTGAAGGAAAAGCACTGTACTTTTCAATGAAGATAACTTTAAACTTGTCCTAACTTTAAAGAAATACACTCTATACATTGCTAATGTGGTAAATGACTATTCTAGCTGCATATGTCTGGTTTTTGGTGCAATATCTACATAGGTGTATAGAGGGCCATTTCCAGAAACTATCACTCCAGTGTACAATGTGTTTGCTCATTGGCTCATAAAGCTAATTGATGATTAGAAAACCCTTGTGCAATCATGTTCACACATCTGAAAACAGTCTAGCTCGTTACAGAAGCTACAAAACTGACCTTCCTTTGAGCAGATTGAGTTTCTGGAGCATCACATTTGTGGGGTCAATTAAATGCTCAAAATGGCCTGAAAAAGAGAACTTTCATCTGAAACTCGAAGTCTATTCTTGTTCTTAGAAATGAAGGTTATTCCATGCGAGAAATTGCTAAGAAATTGAAGATTTCCTACAACGGTGTGTACTACTCCCTTCAGTGGACAGCACAAACAGTCTCTAACCAAAGTAGAAAAAGAAGTGGGAGGCCGCGTTGCACAACTAAGCAAGAAGATAAGCACATTAGAGTCTCTAGTTTGAGAAACAGACGCCTCACAGGTCCCCAACTGGCATCTTCATTAAATAGTACCCGCAAAACACCAGTGTCAACATCTACAGTGAAGAGGTGGCTGCAGGATTTTGGGCTTCAGGGCAGAGTGGCAAAGAAAAAGCCATATCTGAGACTGGCCAATAAAAGAAAAAGATGGGCAAAAGAACACAGACATTGGACAGAGGAAGACTGGAAAAAAATGTTGTGGACGGATGAATCCAAGTTTGAGGTGTTTGGATCACAAAGAAGAACGTTTGTGAGACGCAGAACAAATGAAAAGATGCTGGAAGAATGCCTGACGTCATCTGTTAAGCATGGTGGAGGTTGTGTGATGGTCTGGGGTTGCTTTGGTGCTGGTAAGGTGGGAGACTTGTACAGGGTAAAAGGGATTCTGAATAAGGAAGGCTATCACTCTGCAACACCATGCCATACCCAGTGGACAGCGCTTGATTGGAGCCAATTTCATCCTACAACAGGACAATGACCCTAAACACACCTCCAAATTGTGCAAGAACTATTTACAGCAGAAGCAGGCAGCTGGTATCCTATCGGTAATGGAGTGGCCAGCGCAGTCACCAGATCTGAACCCCATTGAGCTGTTGTGGGAGCAGCTTGACCGTATGGTACGCCAGAAGTGCCCATCCAACCAATCCAACTTGTGGGAGCTGCTTCTAGAAGCGTGGGGTGCAATTTCTCCAGCTTACCTCAACAGATTAATAGCTAGAATGCCAAAGGTGTGCAATGCTGTAATTGCTGCAAAAGGAGGATTCTTTGACGAAAGCAAAGTTTGATGTAAAAACAATGTTATTTCAAATGCAAATCATTATTTCTAACCTTGTCAATGTCTTGACTCTATTTTCTATTCATTTCACAACGTATGGTGGTGAAGAAGTGGGACTTTTCATGGAAGACACAAAATTGTTTGGGTGACCCCAAACTTTTGAACGGTAGTGTATAATTTATTTGTTTTTTTTTCTAATGTACAACTTGACCACTCTAGACATCTCTGTGTAGGGAAATCAGCCACATAAAATGATTAATATTCTACAAGTAATGGCAGCAATCCTTTTTGAAGTCCCACAGTAAACTATTCCTAAGAGGGTGCAAGAGTCTAGTCACTTGCTTCTCCTATATACCAGTTGGTCATAGCAACCAGAGTTTGTTATCGACAAGGGCACTTGAGCTGTATGCATACTCTGACAAAACGTGTCAGCTTAATAGATAAGCAACCAGTCATAACACAGTTTTAAAGGACTACTCCAGAATAAAGACTTTTCTTTAAAATTAACTGGTGTCTAAAAGTTATATAGATTTGTAATGTACTTCTCTTTAGCAATCTCAAGTCTTCTAGTATTTATTAGCTGCTGTATGTCCTGCAGGAAGTGGTGTATTCGTTCCAGTTTGACACAGCGCTCTCTGCTGCCACCTCTGTGAACAACAGGAAATGTCTAGAGCAGGAAAGTTTTTCTACAGGGATTTGTTACTGCTCTGGACAGTAACAAATAGTAGGGACGGCTCTCTCTGGTGTTCTGGCAGCATGGGTGAGTGCAATAGAATCAGAAGATAATAATAGCTGATTGTATACCTCTTGCAAATTGTATGTAAGCATATGGGAGACTAGGAGATCTTTTAGTCCCTAGATACATATATACCCCTGTGTGACATATTGAGGCAGAGGACTAGAATTAAAAGAGATTATCATTGCTGCACCTTCCATGATGATGTATATCTGCTGACACCAGTTTTTTATGGTATTATACTTTTTATTGTGGTCATTTTTAAACTTTTTTCTAATGAGAAATATTCTGTATTTGGTACCAATGTATACATAATAAAAATCATATATATATTTTTTTAAAAACTAAAACCCAGTGTTTGTTTGTATAAATTTTAGTGTGGGTTGTTTTTTCGATAAGGTGACATCTGGTGGTGCAGGGTGGTACTGCAGCCTGAGTTGTGAGATTACCCCGTTCCCCTTATCTCAAACCTTGTGTGTAATTCTGGACAGATCCTGTCCAGAATTGCAGTTGAACTTTCAGACATCAGTTGATTTGAATTTTTTCAGAGTACCTCTTTAATACATAAGGATCATGTGACCAGTAGAAACATTTAAAGATGAGGCCTATAGTACTATATATTTAAGTCATTTTGGAAAATTAGTAGCAGTTGGACCAATAAAGAGCTGTCTCCATTATAATATATATAAATAAAAACACACACACATATATATATATATATATATATATATATATATATATATATATATATATATATATATATATTGCCCCACACAGGGTGTGGAGCCATTTTGGTAGTTCTTATAAAATTCATGATAAGCTAATAATAAATTCTAGAGTAATGGCGCCCACCACCAAATGTGTGCCATATGTTTAATACTGGTATTTCCTATATGCCAGGGGGTCTATTATTCCATATAGCTAAGCCCCCCAGAGTACACAATGGCGCTAATAGATTCTTATAAATAAATAGAGTGCATTGGATTTAATGGCTACACTTCAGTGTAAGTAATAACATTCCCTAGAGACATCCTCTGCGTGTTTATAAAGTTTGTTGAAACTGGATTAGGGTCCTACTTTATAACATAGGCCCTGTACTATTTATGGCTTCCAAGAGCAGACTTTAGGGATTGTGGCCATGCGTTATGTCCATGAGTGATTTATCACACATATAGTAAGGTTCTCTTTGTTGCCCATTGAAACCAATCACGGCTCAGCTTTCATTTTACCAGAGTAATATGAGAAATGAAAGCTGAACTGTGATTGGTTGCTATCGGCAACAAAGAGAACCTTAGTATAAAACAGCGCAATACATCTTCCCTTTAGTGTGTATACATAGATTTTTATGTATGCATGTCTGACCCTAGCCTTAATAAAAGTTCCCCATGGTATGTATATAATGTAGAATGTAGTAGAACTATATTAGTTGAGATGAGAATACCCCCTTTAACCCTTTAAGGACACAGTGTATTTTGACCTTAAGGACTACACCAATTTTTATTTTTGCCTTCTAAGAGCCATGGTGCTTTTATTTTTCAACCTACAGGACTGTTTGGGGTCTCATTTTTTGTGCCACGATCTCTAGTTTTTATTGGTACCATATTCGTGTAGATGAGATGTTTTGATCACTCTTTATTTATTTTTTCTCATATAGGGCCGGTGCACACTGAGCAAGATCGTCGGAATTCCGCAGCGGATCTCTCCGCCGCGGAATCCTGCTGTGCTCAGTGTCCTACTTTGAGCGAATGGGAGAGCACGCGCCTGTCCGCTCCCTCTCCTCTCTGCTCAAAGAGTGAACATGAATTCCACAGTAAACCCAATTAGATATACGAGGGGGTAACGTCCTCCACGCCGATATACACACTCCTGTGCTACTATAAAGCAACAAATTTAATTCATAACAAAGTAAGCACTTAGGAACTAAAACATAACTTTTAATCAAGATAATAATAAAAAAGAAAAGTATATATATCTCAAACAGATAGAATCACCAATCTGAATCAAAATCACCGCACTTAGGAAAATAACAAAGAGTGAACATGGTCAATCCGTGAGCGGAGAGCGGCGGCAGCGGAATTCCGACGATCTTGCTCAGTGTGAACCAGCCCATATAATGTAAAAAAATCTGCAACTCTGGCACTTTTTTTGCTTTTTCCGTTCGTGACCTTCAATGTACAGGAACACTATTGTTATATTTTATTATATCAGACAATTACACATATTACGATGTATAATATGTTTATTTCTTTATGTGTTTTATATATAAAATAGGAAAGGGGGGCGATTTAAACTTTTATTGGTGGAGGGACTGTAAAACTTTTTTTTTTTTTTTTTTTTACACTTTTTAAGTTGCCCTAGGGAACTATTACATTCATTCTCTACATTCCTTACACTGTTCAATGCCAGCCATTGCATACAGTAGCATTGATCAGTGTTATCTGACATCTTCACATACTGCCTGCCTGTGGCAGACTCTATTAGAGGTAAGTAAGAGACCCTGGGCAGTTAGGGGAAGTGATCGGGACCCTGCAGTCACACTGTGGGGGTCCCGATCAGACAGTGACAAAAGCCTAACTCCTGTCACTGACAGTTAAATGCTGCGGCACTGAAGGGGTTAATGGCAGGCCTTGTGCAATCATGGCAACCTTGTCATTAACAGTGAGGACCATAGAGCCTCTGACTCTACTGGCGCACCAGTACCTAATGGGTTCTTATGGGGTTAAGTTTTACATTAGGATGTCATAGAGGGTGAACCCCCTACCCCTTTGTGCTAGAACTGTAAAACTGTCTCCTGTGAACTTGAATTTTCTAAATAAATACATGAATGGACATACACCTCAAATGGCTGGCTGCTGATTTGTCAACCTCTTTAATGTTTCAGACGCTTCAGACAATTTTCAAGTTGCCAGGTTTCAATTGAGAAAATGCTGAATAGAATTTAAAAAGAAACCTGTCACATTGAAAATGCAGTCCAATCAACAGACAGCATGTTCTAGACCAGGAGGAGCTAAGCAGATTGATATAACATCTAGTGGAAAATATTGAAGATAACTTGCCAATTATTCATGTAAACTACATTGTTTTAATCCAAGACGAGACAGTAGGGGACATTTTACAATTGCCTAAAAACCCCTTAAGGCTTCCCTAACACACTTTTTCACTGTGTTTTTTAGCAGTTTTGTTTTTGTTGACTTCTCACTTTTTAAATTTATTTTAAATAATTTATTTATTTTAAATAACCTATCTCTGGTGTTTTTTCACCTTCATTTTTAAGTCAGGTAATTCTTTATAAAGTAATTCCAGGATTTGTAGAACTGAAGAAAAAACGCATATAGACATGACATTTTTCTGGGTTTTTTTTACCCACTATATAGAGATCTGGAGACACCAATGTTCCTGTGGACATACAGCAAATGCAGGCCCTGCTGCAATTTAACAAAAAAAAAAATACAAACACACATAAAAAACACCATAACAAAAAAAGTCATGTGGGTATTGCATGCTATATGCATTATGCAACATGGAGAGAAAGGATCTGCCGCACATCACACCTTTGGCTGATACTAATGCCGCTAGGCTATGTTTAAAAACCAACACCAGGATGTTGGTATATAATTTAATCAAACCATATTGCCCCATGTACCACGTGCCAGTCTCCTGGTTCACATGGGTCCCTACTAGAGATGAGCGAACCAGGTTCGGGTTCGAGTCCATCCGAATCCGATCGTTCGGCATTTGATTAGCGGGGGCTGCTGAACTTGGATAAAGTTCTAAGGTTGTCTGGAAAACATGGATACAGCCAATGACTATATCCATGTTTTCCCACATAGCCTTAGGGCTTTATCCAACTTCAGCAGCCACCGCTATTCAAATGCCAAAAGTTCGGGTTCGGATGGACTCGAGCATACTCGAGGTTCGCTCCTCTCTAGTCCCTACGCTAACTCCACACTGTGTCGGTCAGCAACCGCCAACCCCCGCAAAGCGTGCACATGCAGGGAAGGGAAGCCATGGAATGGCCCTGCAACCACAATGTCACAGGACCAAACCCAAAGTGTCCCCCCAAAACCCAGCCGGCACCACCGGCGGAGAAGGCTGGTCGCCACGTCACATGCTATATGCATTAGATGGTTGGTTGGTCCTGCTGAAAGCATCAGGTTTGACGGACATGTTAAATATGTTCTTTGAAAAAAAATTATTTAAAGTGGAAAAATTTTGACAATTCTTGCCTTTGCGCTAGATGTTACTTCTTGAAAGATAAGCAAAAAATATAATTAAAAAAAATGTTTTGGTTTTGCCCCTTTGCACTTCATGCTTTTGCCTTGAAAGACATGCAAAGAAGTCAATGATAAAACTGATCATATATGTATAATATTTATTTATGTACTCTATATGTTAATTTTGCAATTTTTCATATATCAACAAGAGAAGTAAATAAAAGTAATACTTTCAATATAAGAAATAGAACAAATATACAAATTTATACAAAAAGATAAACATTGGGTTTTATTATAGTAGAAAAGCATAGCTCTTACAGATTTAGCAAACTGTATAAAATACAAAATATACCAAGTTATGGAAACTTTTGAAATGTGATAATTAGTGCTAAGGGCTTTTAGTGTAACAGTGTTAGACTATGGATAAATGTATAGACATATGTATAGATATATAGACCAGTAGATAACTATTAGAAAACTTTCATACCTGCAGTAAGGTTTTCGCCAACACAGTGTTCATTTTATAGTGCTGAAACTTTAGTTTTTTACTGGTAGTTAGCAAATACTTTGTAAATAATACTATCTACTGTACAACATAATAACTAGGGATGGTCTGAAACTGCCGAGGTTCGGGTTTGTATGAACCCGAACGCTCGGCAGCAGATTCCCGCTGTCTGCCCGCTCCATGGAGTGGGCGGATCCAGCGGGAGTAACGCCTGGAAAACTGGGATACAGCCTATGGCTATGGCTGTATCCCAGTTTTCCAGGCGGTCCTCCCGCTGGATCCGCCCGCTCTACGGAGCGAGCAGACAGCGGGAATCATTACCGAGGGTTCGGGTTCGGACCATCCCTTATAATAACAACACTCACAATACACCAGGACAGGATGAACAAACAATAGAAAGTACTAAGAGAAGGCACGTTTTCCATTGCTATCAAGTAGTCCTTGACTGCTGAACACATAAGGGCATGGGTTCTCAACTCTTAATCAGTATCCAACATTTACATTGCCTAAAATGTAACTTCAATGTCTGTGGGTCATGAATTAAAAGTCTAAACTTGTTGCAGCAACTAAATACACCGAATACTCTATACATTTGTGGGGACAGTGTCCAACATTTAGTGCATGCAGCAATGTATTGTACTTCAGGTTGCCTAGCAACCACTGAATTCCTGTCTGAGTGACTATCTTTTGAGTACACATAGCTAAAAACCAGAAGAGCACATAAGAAGTTCTACAGTATATACTAAATAACAAAGTGCCCTTCCATAATAATGCTACACAAGCATGATTTAGGTTACTTTCACGCAGACAACAAGGCTATGTTCACACACTGTAAAATAAAAGAAAAATATGGACGCAATTTTGAGGTCAACAATAAACTGTAGTTTCAATATAATATTAGAGTCAATAGGAAATTGTCTGACATTGCACACACTGTATAGAATAATGTCCGTAATTGATTACAACCGTGCAAATAATGGATATGCTTATTATTTACCATCTGCTTCTGCAAAATGTCACCTGTTCACATATTGTTTTAGCTTTACAAAATTATACTCGTATTTAGCTTTTATTTTACTGTGTGTCAACATAGCCCAAGAAAGATTACAGGATTGCAGGAGGAGTAATGCAGCTTGTGAATCTAAAGTAATCAAGACTAAGGACCAGTTCACACGCAGTAAAGTCAGTGGAATTCCGCAGCAGGACTCAGTGCCTGCCTCAGTGTGACACTTTCTCTATGGGAGGGCTTGCGCACCTTTGCTTCCGTTGTTCTGTCATGTCAATTCTTTGAGCGGATAGCAAAAGGGAGCGGGTAGGTAGGCAGAATTCCGTCAAGTTTACTCCGTGTGAACTGGCCCAAAAGGGGAAATAAGCAGGAACGTGAAATATTGTTCTTTGTATTATAAGAGGGAGGAAACATTGTTTGGCATATAGTGATAGTACTTGAACCAGGTCCTTAAACCTATGTGCAAGCAATGGTTTTAGTTTAATGTTTCTTTTAACTAGAACAAACATGTATAAAACAATGACATTAAAATACATATAAGAATTATGTTCTAAAGAATTACTTTGCAAAGCAAGAAATATAGAAACCAATCCTAAATAAAATAATGAAGGTGTCCTAAATGAGTACATTAAGATCCCTTAGTTAAGGGAATGCTAAAATACACAAAAGTGTGTCTCTCATTCTTCTGTGTACAATTTAAGATTCTGGATTATAGTAACTATGCCTATCCAAACACTGTATAACCCTGAGCTTTTATAGTATTGTTGCAATGTTCTACCATTAACTGGTATTCAACATCATGTTTAATTAGGTGGCCAGATGGAGAAAGATTTTTCTTTGTCCTGTCGACATGGTTAAAAATAAATAGAGACAAACCTTTTAAAGACTACCCTTGTGAGAAGACCACCCTTTATCTTTACTAGATGTTCTTGAAAAATGTTTACATTTCCATTGTATAATCTGCATCTTGCTTGAGATGACTATCCCTATTAAAGACCATTTAATTGGAATTTTGAGTAGCTGTCTCCAAAAGGTTACATATATAAGTAATGCTGTCCAAAATAGGGACAGGCAAAGGATTCACCAAATTTATCACATGATGGGTGATAGATTTAGCACATCTTGATAGACATGATAGACACTTTTATCACCTCTTGCTTGGCTTAGGGTAGTTTTTGCTCAGTATATTGTGCCTAAATTCTGGCATGCATCATTATTAAATTTGGCACATTTAGGATTCCACTTGATGACCCCCCCCCCTTTTTCCAGACACTTCTAAAACTTATTTAGTAAGGTGTAAAAAGTTCTAAAACTCACAACAAATCTGGTTTGCGGCATGTATGCCACCCTTTTAGTGCTTTTTGTACCAGAATTTGTCAAATCTGCCCTGATATACAGACCTGAAAACTACATAGTACAACCAAGGAAGATCCCATGATAACAATATGATGCAACATTCTTAAATAACATGATGCACTTAATGCACACCCTATAAATCATGGCAGAATGATTAACTTCCTAAAGGCTATGGACACCCTTGAAAAGTTTTTTTTATATAACCTTGCTTTGTACTTATAGTGAAAACAAAATAGCCTATAGGTCTATAGTAAACATTTTTCTTACTTTTGCTTTCACAGCCTCTACAATGTGCTGTATGACATCTAATTCTCTCTATAATTGTGCACAGGCAATTCGACTCTCCCCTGTATACTGCCTTGTTTCTGCTTTCCTATCACACAACCTGTGTTAGCTTTCCTCCTCGATTTCTCTCCTCCCTTTCTACACACTGAACTGGTGAGTAATCCCCTCCCTGCTTTAACACAGAGGGAGTAGAAAGTCTGTCAGACTTTCAGGAAACAAATCAACAATAAAAAATAGTGAAAAGGTGTCTATAGTCTTTAAAGGAAGGGCTTGTTGACTTCTTCAGGACGCTGCCTTGACTTTTAGTAAATGAGCGCATAAAGCTCTTTTTGTTGTAGTGGTTTTTTTATATAAAGGACCCATCATTTGCCATATAAAAAAGAGAAACAACATCAGTATACATTCCTAAGCAACGCACTGGGGGACTGATCCTCACAGGACAATCTAACAATCTTTCATGGCTATCCCAACAGGGATGAGTACAGTATCCTTTACTGGTAGTAATTATTGTGATTTCAATAGTTTTTTGTGTAGTAGATCTTGCGATATTGCTTGGCCATTGAGTTTTAAAAGCCATTGAATTTTGGCTATACCATTGTATCATAGCAAGGCTGATTGTCCACTGAAGCTCTTCCAGGAAATGGCTGCTGACTGCAGTTGGTTTTCCATAAAATAAAAGAAAAAAACACATCTACATTTTCTGTTTCAGTGAAATTAAAATGCTATTCAGGAATGTGGCCTGTTGCCCATTTGAAAGAAAAACTTTCGGGTTGAGGTTGGGGTTGGCCATTTCACTGTAGGTACAATCGCTGAGAAGCATATACTGTACATTTTAAGACATGTCGATGCAAAATGAAGCAATTTAGCAGCAAGGCCTCAAACATCTCTCACTTTTTTAGGAGATGTGGAAAATCTAGATAGTTGTTTTCGGTTGAACAGATGGATCCATACAGCAGAGCTTTATCTTACTCCGATTTTCTGTCAATCCGTAACATTGCGCACAGTACATTTCATTTCAAATATCAAATAATAGAATCTAATGCAGGTACAGTGTGCGGCTTGAATGAATGATGAATGAACCTTCCATCTTCTGTTCCAGGTATCACTAGCATTCACTTGTCCTTTCATGCAAAATAAAATGATCACTTTCTTTTGCATTTTCCTCTTCATTTTCCTTTCCTGCCATTTTCTCCTCAACTCCACTGTTTTCCGAGTCAGCATCTTCATCTTCCTCATCTTCATGTTTTTTGGGTTTGCCTTCCACGCTATTTCTTATGCCATAGGCAAAGTAAATCAGGAAACCTTCAAAACAAGAATAATTGTAATATTAAGTCATCCATTATGCTCTGTATTTACAAATCTGTCTCCATCTAAACATCTAGCCCTGAAACTCATGTATAACCCCTAGGAATGTATCTAAGTACCTTTGAGCTCTTTTTATGGCTTATGGAAATTTTTCACCACCTGGACCCAACCCAAAGTGCTGTCAGTATGCTTTATGTTACAGTTTACTAGTTAGAAGGGTACCCGTGCCTTAACTCTCTGAGAAGGGGATTCTGCACAATTTCATCTCTTCCACTGTAATCAAGAGGCCTATCACAGGCTTATGTGTTCGCACAGGCACTGTAGACTGCGGGAGCAGAGCACGCGTGCTGAGTTTTCAAACTGTGGGCATTGCCGTTCAGTTCGATGGTATGTGGTAGGAGCCATGTCAGCATTAAACTTTTGACTGTGATTGGCAGTGCACTTGCACTGATGGGCTAAAGCCAATGCTCACAGTCGAGACACTGAGTGTGTGTGCGCCACTGCGCTGGAGCACGGCCCTTGAAATCTTTGGTGCATGTGCTGGCCTGAGTGTACAGGAGGCTGCCCGGAACAGAATATTCATGGAAAAAAGGGAGGAGGAAGGCGTGGAGAGGCGTGCCAGAGTGTGGCACAAGTGCTTGACCACGACTGCTCTTGGACTCTTGATTACAGAGGAAGAGATTAAATTGTGCAACCAAGACCTAAGGCAAAGGTATCCTTCTAACTAGGAAACTGTCACTTAATGCACACTGTCAGCACCTTGGGTTGGGTCCAGATGCTGACAGATTTCCTTTTAAGGGATTATCCAGGATTTAAAAAAAAAAAAGAAAACACCACTCTTGTCTCCAGTTTAGGTGTAGTTTTGTAGTTAAGCTTCATTTACTTCAATGGAACTGAGTAGCAAAACCACACCCAACCTGAAAATCCTTTTTATTTTTTTGTCTATGGGGCCGTGTGACAGATCATTTGTAGAGATGAGCGGACCGGCATTAGTGCTCTCTCATCATGCCTTTGATCCCGGCCGCATACTTGCGCTCCCGCGAATATGCGGCCAGGATATTCCATGGAATTCAACAGGGATTTCCTGGAATATGCTGGCCGCATATTCCCATGAGCACAAGTATGCGGCCGGGATCAAAGGCATGATGATAGAGCGAACTGCTTTCGGACCAAAAGTCTGAGCAGTTCGCTCATCTCTAGTCATTTTATGCGCCATGATCTGTACTTACTATCGATATCTTGCTTGCATAAATGTGACTTTTTGGTCACTTTTTATTACAACTTACGCCATTTACCGTGCGATATTAGGAATGTAATAATTTAATCGTTCTGGACTTTCCGCACAGATCTCTCATAGAGCACGTCCTTTTGCGGAAAGGGGTTGATGTCAAAGTTACAGCAACATATATGGCTATGAGTAAGTGGATGGTACCCAGTAATAACTAACAGTTTATTTAAAAGGACTGCACTAGAGGTTTTTTAAATTCTTTTTAAATTTAAAAAAGTTCTAGAAAGCATCCCTTGTTAGTGGCTGGTACCTGTTAGAGTTTATATGAATGCAAAGGCAATGGCATTTTCCAATTGGTCCAAAAATTATCCTTATTTGTGAGTAGCTAAAGGTTTTGCATCTGAAAATTGTTGAAGAAATGGATTTTTACAAATATTATCCTATTTTGAGCAGAAGCAACACAATTGGGTCCTAGAAAGTGAAGATGAATTGGCAAGCTCAAAGGGTTATTCCGAGAAAAATTAACTTGTCCCCTATCCACAGGATAGTGGACAAGTAAGACCGATCTCCTTTTCGGTCCCCGTTATAAGTAGAGATGTAGGTACAGCATGCGGCTCTATTCATTCCTATGGAGGCGTTGGAGAGTGGCGAGTAAGGTGGAAGAGCACTGTACTCGGCTTTCTCCTGCACCTCCACAGGAATGAATAGAGCCGCGGGTCTCGTGCTGTACCCAAGGCTCTATTCATAACACAGAAGCCGGGGCCCAATACAAAGATCGCTGGGGGGTTTGGAGGTTGGACCCCCATGATCTCTTACTTGTCCCCTATCCTGTGGGTTAGGGGACAAGTACATTTTTCTTGGAATTCCCCTTTAAATTTACGATTAGACAGATTGGCCCAGATTCATCAAGCTGTCTTAGACAAAAATCAGACACATTTCTGTGACACAAATGGGTCAGATTTTTGTCTTTGAGAGATTTATAAGTCTGGGCCATTGTATGCAATAGTGACACAAAACCCTCAAGCAATGCTTTTCACAACAATAAATTGCCAATGCATATGGTCAAAACTCCATTGAGATCAGGTAGTATGATTCCAATGTTACTTACCTAGAGCCATCCAAATGCTAAATCTTATCCATGTGTCACCACTTAGCTGCACCATTAAGTAAACATTTACCAAGACACTAAAAACAGGCAAAAATGGTAGTAGTGGAACCTGTGAGAGACAGACAAAATAATATAACTATAATAATTATTTTTATAGTTGTATGTATTATACTGCAGTGCTAACTACTCTTATAGTAAGTCTAAGCAGAATTAATAAATGTGGCTTTAGTGAGGAAGTCTGGTTTGCAGATGGAATGTGCGGGGCTTGTGCAGTCTGCCATCCGATACCTCCCTCGTTCACTACTAGGATTGACTATCTTTGGAGCCTGGTGCCATATGTTCTGGATTTAATATTGTTCTTACTTTCTGTCATGTTCTGATACTTAGTGTGGCATTATTGGCTATTCAGCACTTTATCACTTTGCATTTATATGTATTTTGTTGCACTGCACGTTGTTTGCTTTTTACACTATTTACAGGCTGCTATTATACATATTATTGTGTACATTGAGGAGAATTTGTTACTTGCATAGTGGGAGGCACTCCTGGGAACCTGGTGTGCCACTTGTGCCTATATTGTATATACTTTTTCTTTGTGCTATGTAGAAAGTTGCATTCAACACATTGGGGGAGATTTATTAAACATGGTGTAAAGTAAAACTGGCCCAGTTGCCCCTAGCAACCAATCAGATTCCACCTTTCATTTTCCAAAGAGTCTGTGAGGAATGAAAAGTGGAATCTGATTGGTTGCTAGGGGCAACTGAGCCAGTTTCACTTTACACCATGTTTGATAAATATCCCCCATTGTCTATAGCAGTGATGGCTAACCTTGAAACTTCAGCTGTTGCAAAACTATGATTCCCATCATGCCTGAACAACCAAAGATATGGCTTTGGCTCCCCAGGCATGATGGGAGTTGTAGTTTTGCAACAGCTGGAGTGTCATTGTTAGCCATCACTGGTCTATAGGCATCTTTAAATGCATTTTTAATTCTTGAAAAGTATTTTCATACACATTTATTCCATGACGTGGCTTCCAGCATGATATTGATACATCATGCCATGTGAGGAAAGACTCCATGACAAGGCTTCCCCTACTGTCTGTGTGACCCAAGATTTGGGAATAAGCCCTTAATCTCCTGAAATTTCTTCTGAGCAGTTCTTTTAACCTGGCCTTTAATCTGGTGTTAAAGGACAAGTGCCACGATCCTCATTTTAAAAAATAAACAAACCAATAGTTGCAGTATACTTTCTGTCCTACCTGACACTATTTGCGCCCCAATGCGCGACTTTCAGGGTCCCCGTCAGCATCCCGGGCTCCGGTTCAAAATTAACTCACTTCCTGGATTCGGGAGCGTAGCGCGTGATGACGTCACGCGACGCGTCCCATAATGCATTGCGGTTAAATCATCGTCCTATTGGCTGTAAACATACGCCCCTTGAGCTATTATTCCTCCCCCTCATCTGGTATTCCTCCCCCTGATGCCCGCCCCTAGAAAACTCCCCTAAGACCAACTATAGTAATGCACACCAGAGTCCTTACTGAGCATGCTCTCACTGTGCAATCTGTTTTCCAGACTGCATAGTGGGAGAAGCACTTTTAACACGCCAGAACAATCTTTATTCCCTGGCCTGCACATTCCACTTTACCTTATAGAATAAAGATGTGCGCCGATTGGCTGCTTCTGCGCTATTTGCGCAAGCGCAGAAGCAGTGAATATACTCTGTCCATAAAAAACTGTCTGATGCTTCTGAGCATGCTCGCCCAGGCAGTTTCAATTGGACAAAAAGGATCACATGGCCATTCTCTGTAACAGCCAATCGGAACGCGCCGGTGACGTCATCGTCTGACGTGGAGCAGGGGGGGCGGTCAGAGGAGATGAAGGACAGCACAGGGGGCGGATTCGGCACAGTGACGTCGTCGTCACCCAAAGGAGGATCCCGGGCTAGATGGTGACGACGCCACAGACGCATTTGCAAAGGCTTGATACTTCCTGGTGGGGGTGAGTATGTGTCATAAACCTGTAATGCTTGCTAATCGGTAATAGAAGTACATTGCAGAGTTATATAACTTTGCAATGTGCTTTTATTACTGAATAAAAGATTTTCATGGCACTTGTCCTTTAAATCAGCTTAGAAGACAATTCAGGAGAGGAAAGATAAAGTCTGAGACTGGAGATGAATAGAAATATATCTTAATAGTGGACGTGACAGGTTAGTGCCTAAGTGACAATATTTAGAAGAACATTTTTATCCAACTTGATGGGATTTCAAATGGATATTTTCACATGATGATTACTTTTCTCTTCGTTATCTATAATATGGATTTATTGATCAATGTTTACCATGAAAACGACTTTGTGTGGGTTCTGAGGTTGTCTCCAGATGACTAAAATGATTGATAAGATGAGTATGATGAAAACAACAAGAAGTATGATACTCCACGTTTCCATATTTCCTATGGCCTGGACTGCATAGGTTGTAAGGACACTCAGTGCACAGATTATTAATGCTGCAAAAGACAAAGCAGGTAAAAATAAGATTGACTTTATTTCTTATATACTAATATCTATCACACGAGTGGGTGATGCTTATACATAAGTTTATTGTATTATATAGTTTCCTGTCTAGCCCTTTTCAGATTGAGGTTCCTCCTTCAGGTAAGGGGAGAAATGATTTTTTAAAAATATATTTATAGTTTATATTTATAGTTATAGCTCTGTGCAGGGTGTGGCTCAGTGGCTAGCACCGTTGCCTTTTGATGCTGGGGTCCTGGGTTTTAATTCTATCAAGGACAACATATGAGCTTTCCCAGCTGTGTTAAAAGCAAACTTGCCATGTTAAAAGCGGCAAGATGACCTAACCCACAGACAGATAAAGTCAATACTATATATATATATATCTTACCTAGAAGTCCCACAAGTAAGCTAACCACAGAAGCAGATTGTTCTGTTGGTAGGCTGGGGGGATGCAGAAGAGAGCGAAAGCTAAATCCCTGTTCTTGTAGGATAATAATTTGGGACTCGTTCATCATAGATTCTCTCTCTGAGGCTGACAGCATTTCCTTATCTGGAACACATTTAGGCTTCTCATAACCAAGGCCGGGCTGGTACCTATATAGAAATCAAAACATTAAAATTGTATACACCAGGAATTGTGACACAATAGATATTTATCCTGTGTAAGGCTGGGTTCACACTATTTCAGTCAGTATTGTGGTCCTCATATTGCAACCAAAACCAGGAGTGGATTAAAAACACATAAAGGCTCTGTTCACACAATGTTGAAATTGAGTGGATGGCCGCCATATAACGGTAAATAACTTCCATTATTTCAATACAACAGCCGTTGTTTTAAAATAACAGCAAATATTTGCCATTAAATAGCGGCCATCCACTCAATTTCAACATTGTGTGAACAGAGCCTTTCTGTGTTTTCAATCCACTCCTGGTTTTGGTTGCAATATGAGGACCACAATACTAACTAAAATATACGTAGTGTGAACCCAGCCTTAAAGTAACATACTACTTAGAGTAAAAAGCAAACATCATACAATTACTGTGTAATGCATTTTCGCCATGTTCCATAATTTCAACACCTGACGCACGTCCTGGACATCTCCCCTTTTTTAAAGGGGCCTTTCCATTTTACAAAGCTAGCTCTCAGGATTGAGAACAACTATCTGATTGCAGGGGTTCAGACCTCTGGAGCCCTCCATGATCTCAAGAATCGGGACTGAATCTCCTTTCTGATTTCTAACTATAATATTCCCCAACTTACAGTATATACAAAAAACTGATAAACGGATTCCTTCTAGGTATATGCAGTAATTTCTATAGTGGTAAAGAAAGATGCTTAAAAAACATGGTCATGAAACAAGACCCATTTACACTGGGAAATTGTTACTATTTTTCAGTTAATAATTAACACCAATATAAATGATATGGAGATACACCCTGTAATAGTATAATAGTAATACACATATCATTGTAACTTGGTAATATGGTTTGAATAATCTTAATATATACCTATTGGTCTTAAGCATATACAATATATACGACCTACATTAAAAAAAAAAAGCCTAGACCACTCTATTAATCATAAAAAAGGTTTTATTCCCTGAAGTCAAATGCTGAAACGCACATTGGGGGTTGTAGTGATCCAGGGTTCACTCATTGGGCTGGTCAGATAGGTTATTTATGCTGAGCAGTTTTATTGATTTACTTATGAATGTCTTGTATTGTACTTGGCACTTTACTCTTAAGACAAGACTCATATTTGGGCTCTAGCATATTATAGTATTATGTAAATATATGATTTTTTTCTATATTACCATTTCTACTATAGCATTATGTGAATATATTTTTTTTCTATACTACTATTTCCTTGGACACCATTACAGTGATTTTTTTCTCCTTTTTAAATATTTTAAGATGTCTATGAAATTATTTCAATAAAGAACTTTTTATGATTAAAGGGGTAGTTTACAAAAAAATATCTTTTAAATCAACTGGTGCCAAAAAGTGCCAGAGATTTGTTCTATTACTTCTATTTAAAAAAATTTTCAAGCCTACCAGTACTTATCAACTGCTGTATGTCCTGCAGGAAGTGGTATTCTTTCCAGTCTGGAGAGCAGGAGAGGTTTTCTATGGGGATTTGCTACTGCTCTAGACAGTTCCTGTCACAGACAGGTGGGTCAGCAGAAAGCATACACCACTTCCTGCAGGACATACAGAAGGTTTCTAGGAAGTGGTGGATAGCCAGGGAGCACAGATGTGACTGTTTGCTGACTGAAACACACCAACAACTGAGATTTGGAGGTGATGACTTTAAATACCCTCAGGTGATCATCCTAGAGTTCACTAGAACTTGTGTGCTGAGTCAGGTATACAGGTGAAGAGGCGTACACCTACCACTAGACAGAGCCCAATCCCCCAGGATGCCTGCCCAGCACAGGTGAGAAGATGTTAGAGCACAAGCACATGAAGAAAGAGCAGTCCAGCTTATTATTGAGGACCACACCCAGATATTTATATGTGTTCACTGTCTCAATGTCTGTCCCCTGGATGTCCACTGGACTTGGAGGAAATTTGCGCTTGCGGAAATCCACCACCATCTCCTTGGTTTTTTTCAGCATTAATCCTCAGGTGGTTCTGCTGGCACTAATCAACAAAATCCCTGTTCACCTCTCTGTACTCCCTGTCGTCTTCACTCGTGATGAGGCCTACTATTGCAGTCATCAGAGTACTTTTTTAAGTAGCAGGTAGGTAAGTTGTACCTGAAGTCTGCAGTGTACAGTGTGAAGAGGAAGGGAGCAAGAACTGTACCCTGTGGTGCCCCTGTATTACAGATGACAGTATCTGACACACTGCTATCGGCAACAACGGCCGTAGAAATACGAAAAAATATGTTGTGTGAACATAGCCTGATAGTGTAGTGTATTAGATAATAAATTGTTGTATTCATAAATAAAATCTCAATGCTCTGTAGCGAACAATTCCTTTGGAAAAAAATATTTGTAAAATGTTTCATTAATGTTCTTTTGTTTTTCTCTATAAACCAAAATCGGCCATAATTTATTTATATAATCGGTTGATAACACACGATAGGCTGATAAACCATCTTCTACAGCTCTGGACAGCTGTAAGGTAAACTAAGGTAAATTCCCAAGGGGAAGAAAGCAAGGGACTTGGTAGAAAGAAAAAATAGCTAAGAGCTGACACATGACTGTGCAGCAAAAGCCAATTTCAGCTTCCCTTCTAAAATTCTCACTGATAGCTTGCAGATTTAGACCACCCAATGTAAAAAGTGTTGAACACAAAATAATGTATGGGTCAATAATCCCAGTCATCTCCAGCAAATTATAATGGGATCAGAGTGTTCTGAAGAAACAACCTTGTGACCTTGTTCTGTGTGTTTTACTGGGACTGTCAGCCAGGGGCGTAGCTAATGTCTCCTGGGCCCTGGTGCGAGAGGCCAACTTGGGCCCCCCCCCCCTCCTTTCACGACCAAGTGATGCTATTGTTGTGTGTGTTTGTGTATATATATATATATATATATATATATATATATATATACACACACAGTGGTGCCTTGGATTATGAGCATAATTCGTTCCAGGACCGTGCTTGTAATCCAAATCCACTCTTAAACCAAAGCAAATTTTCCTATAAGAAATCATGTAAATGCAGACAATTGGTTCCGCACCCCAAATATATTTATTATTCTGTACTGTACAGTAATGGAGAGGATGGGAAACACAAGGGCTGACAGAGACTGCAGGGAGCATGAAGGAATGAGCAGTACAGATGTGGGCACATACATGCAGCACTCTCTGTCCGGGGAGAGAGGGGTTACAGCTATGGAGAGATTACCCCCCCCCCCCACAGTCCTGTCCCCTGATGTAAGCCCCAGCCTGAAGGGGATCTGCTATGATTTGGAAGGTGTTTAGAGTACAGTGCTGTAGACCCCGCTATGCAGGCCATGCCCCTTCTCCACTCGCGCTCCTACCCGATACAGGAAGTTCTTAAACCAAAGCAATGTTCTTAAACCAAGTCACAATTTTGAAAAACTGTGAGCTCTTAAACCAAAACGCTCTTAAACGAAGTTACTCTTAAACCAAGGTACCACTGTATGTATATATATATATATATATATATATATATATATATATATATATACACACACACACACCAAGACAGATATTACCTATTACCGCCATACTGTTACCGACCAAATCCTGTATACTGAGACCAATATTACCAGTAATACCAGTATATAGGAAGGAAACATTACCGCCACACCACAACCACTACCATCACCACCATATTGTTACTGACCAAATCCAGTATACTAAATCACCTCATCCAGTCATATAGAGGTGGCCCCAGCTCTACACAGGTTCTATACACCATATACATTACAGTGCAGATATATCAGGTGACTCACAGTGGGACGTCTTCTCTGATCGGAGTTCTTTCCTTTTCATCATCTTCTCCATCCGTCCTGGGCCGTTATGAGAACTTCTCCGAGCCACGAATCCACAGAATCTGCCAGACAGACATATTAGGCTCCACACTCTGACACCATCTCCATCTCTCTACACACTGCACATCTGTATTGTCCCCTTTACACCCTCATTTAGTGGGTAGCCCTGACTCTATGTGACCTCCTAATAATATATGCCCCCCTCTGTGTATTCCCTCTCCCCCTATGTTGCCCCCCTCCCTTATAGATGGCCCCCTCTACCCCCTCCCTTATAGATGGCCCCCTATACCCCCTCCCTTATAGATGGCCCCCTATACCCCCTCCCTTATAGATGGCCCCCTCTCTCCTCACCCTCCCTT
This sequence comes from Dendropsophus ebraccatus, assembly GCF_027789765.1. Taxonomy (NCBI): domain Eukaryota; kingdom Metazoa; phylum Chordata; class Amphibia; order Anura; family Hylidae; genus Dendropsophus; species Dendropsophus ebraccatus. The sequence continues at coordinate 65,879,435 of NC_091460.1, read as the reverse complement.
ATGGATGGTCCCCTCTCCCCCCACCCTCCCTTATAGATGGCCCCCTCTCCCCCCACCCTCCCTTATAGATGGTCCCCTTCCCCCCCCCCTCCCTTATCGATGGTCCCCTTCCCCCCCCTCCCTTATAGATGGTCCCCTTCCCCCCCCCCTCCCTTATAGATGGTCCCCTTCCCCCCCCCTCCCTTATAGATGGTCCCCTTCCCCCCCCTCCCTTATAGATGGTCCCCTTCCCCCCCCTCCCTTATAGATGGTCCCCTTCCCCCCCCTCCCTTATAGATGGTCCCCTTCCCCCCCCCTCCCTTATAGATGGTCCCCTTCCCCCCCTCCCTTATAGATGGTCCCCTTCCCCCCCTCCCTTATAGATGGTCCCCTTTCCCCCCCTTTATAGATGGTCCCCTTCCTCCCTCCCTTATAGATGGTCCCCTTTCCCCCCCTTTATAGATGGTCCCCTTCCTCCCTCCCTTATAGATGGTCCCCTTCCCCCCCCACCCTCATAGATGCCCCCCTCTTTCCCCCCACCCTCATAGATGGCCCCTCTTTCCCCCCACCCTCATAGATGGCCCCTCTTTCCCCCCACCCTCATAGATGGCCCCTCCTTCCCCCCACCCTCATAGATGGCCCCCTCCTTCCCCCCACCCTCATAGATGGCCCCCTCCTTCCCCCCACCCTCATAGATGGCCCCCCTCTTTCCCCCCACCCTCATAAATGGCCCCCTCTTCCCCCCACCCTCATAGATGCCCCCCTCCTTCTCCCCCACCCTCATAGATGCCCCCCTCCTTCCCCCCCACCCTCATAGATGGCCCCCTCTTTCCCCCCACCCTCATAGATGGCCCCCTCTTTCCCCCCACCCTCATAGATGGCCCCCTCTTTCCCCCCACCCTCATAGATGGCCCCCTCCTTTCCCCCCACCCTCATAGATGGCCCCCTCCTTTCCCCCCACCCTCATAGATGGCCCCCTCCTTTCCCCCCACCCTCATAGATGCCCCCCTCCTTTCCCCCCACCCGTACAGGCTGATAAAAAAACCAAAACTTAACTCACCTGACATCGCGCTCCCACGTTGATTCTCACTCCTTCTGGTCTGTCCCCGACTGCTGCGCGGCTGCCGGGGGTGTCGCGTCTTATCCCCGGCAGCGCGCGCATCCCAGAACTCCCTGCGCGCCGGAACCGGAAGTCAGGGCCCAAGGCGCGCAGGGAGTTCTGGGATGCGCGCGCTGCCGGGGGTAAGACGCGACACCCCCGGCAGCCGCGCAGCAGCCGGGGGAAGACGGAGCCCGACTCTTGTGACCGCAAGCAAAACAATGCTTGCGGTCACAAGAGTGATTGATCGGGGGGCCCCGCGGGCCCCCCTTGTGGCGGGCCCGGTCGCGGCGGCGACCCCCGCGACCACGGTGGCTACGCCACTGCTGTCAGCTAATGAGCCAAGGATCTTTCCTTATTCCTCCCAGCAGGAAATGTAGTTAGAGGGAATTTGTCAGCTCTATATTATGCTCAGAGCTGCAGACATGGGCAGATAGCTGATAGGGAGATACAATAAAGGATACTTCTATTAACTGATAGCTGTGTGCAAAGCTGTTAAATTATGTTTTCCTTCCAAGCTCAAGAGTTGTAGGGGCTGAGCTGAGCTCCAAGGAGCCTACAGAGCAAGGAGGGCCGATGGAAGGAGAAAGCATGCAGCTGCAGCCCAGCCTCACCTCTATGACTGACGCTTAAAGAACCCATCCAGGCTTAGAAAAACATGGCCACTTTCTATTAGGAATTCATACAAAAGATTTTTACCTCGGCACTACAGGTCCCAGTACGCTTGTAGCGTGTACCGCTAATAGTTGACTCTCGGACTCTCACGGTGCTCAATCATCCAAGACAGGTAAAGGACTTACTTGAAACTTTTCTTCAACAAAGAAGTGAAAGATGAAGCACTCGTGTATCCTTGAAAAATCCGTAACTTTATTCCACCATTAGTTACAACAGGTGCTCATGGACGCGGTCAGGTGAGTGAACGGGCCCGTGAGTGCTGACATATCTTCTCTAAGGAATGGAGTCTAAAGCCCCTATTATACGGGGAGACGGATCTCCTGCCACGGCTATTACACGCATCGCGATCTGCTGCCACCGCTCCTGTTTCATGGTGCGTCGACAGCAAATCGTTACTATCTTAGTCATTTGTCTTTCAACATGAAAGATAACGACACAAACTACCAGCTGACATCGTTCATGCTGGCTGATCGTTTTCTTCTATTACACTAGACGATTATCGGCCAAATATGGCTGATAATCGTTTTGTGTAATAGGGCCTTAAGAAGCCCCCGGTTTTCACCAGAGCCCGCCGCAAGGCAGGGTGGGCTTCACTGCGGGAAACTTCCAGGTCGCTACCCTCAGAAAAGGTTCTTGGTGACCACCGACTGAAGAAATGAAGGAGTACTGAAGCCGGAGACTAGATGCTCTTCTGTGGTCAAACCTTAAATGCAATGTGAAGACATTGTTCAGACTGGAGCTAAGCAGGGAACTCGGAACCGAATCCAAATGACTAGAAGGTCTCTAGGAAGTGGGGGATAGCCAGGGAGCACATATGTGGTTTACTGACTGAAACACATCAACAACTGTGTACAGAGGTTCGGAGGTGATGACTTTAAATACCCCCTGGTGATCATCGTAGAGTTCACTAGAACTTGTGTGCTGAGTCAGGTATACAGGTGAAGAAACGAACTCCTGCCATTAGACGGAGCCCAATCCCCCAGGATGCCTGCCCAGCACAGGTGAGAAGATGTTAGAAGACAAGCACACTAAGAAAGAGCAGGAGAGTAAACAGACTGAAGCGCAGTGCACCCTGCAGCAGGTAGGGGATAACATGGGCATGACCATGTACCGTTACAGTTACATTAAAGTAAATATACACAATCTGAGGACAGGGATGGTCCTGTTTTTGCAAGAAAGTAGCTGTGCTTCATCTTATCCTGGATAACACGTTTAAAGACCAGTATCAATCGTTGTATCTCCCTATCAGTTATTTGCCTTATGTCGCCTTGTTTGTACTTTATATTCGCTCATTTCTAGTTTTGATCCTTTTTTTATAATGGAAGTCAATGGAAATGGATCAAAATGGATGCACAGAAATGCATCAGTTTTTTAAACTGTTTTTCACCTATTTTTTTGCATAAAACGGATGAAAAAAAAAAAATAAAGCATTGGAAATACGCAGTGTGAACTGAGCCTAACCCCAAAGTCAGCTCAAAATACTGTCCCTTTGGGGGTCATTTCTGTGTTAGAGCCCATGCTAGGGATTGTCTGGTGCCAGTCTAAGCCTGACATTCAAGCATTTTACACTTTACAGCCTAATACTTGCCATTTTCCATTTCATCTTTTACCAGGTTGACTAAGGATCCTTTAAAATATGTGAAACATTAGGCCACACACTTAAATTTACTGTAGTCTAGGCTATGCACATGATATGAAGGGAATTTATCAATCTGTAAAGCAAGCCTTAATAAATTCCCCCTTTAGTACTTTAGTGGTAAAACTGGTTCAACCATTTACTTCTGCAACTGTGTCAAGTGAATAGGACAATGCTGCAGTAAAATTTAGAGCCCCCCCCCCCCCACACACACACACACACACACACACACAACCCCTTTTTGTATTGTAATAAGGGAGTTGATGAGATGTGGACTGAAATGGCTTGCAATATACCGGAGGATGAGGACGCAGGCTGCCACAAGGGAGTAGGCCAGGAGGGTTCCAATGGACATCATGTCAACCAGAGCCTTCAGGTCGAACAGAAAGGCCATTATAGCTATTGGATAAAAAATAAAACACAAGTTTTAGCTCTATTGCATTATATAACTATGGACATAATCGTCATTATTTGTCTATTTCTTCATGACTACATCTGTCTTTGTTACATGTTAAAGTGTCACTGTCGTTCTAAAAACATTTTGACATGTCAGAAAGATCTGGGTGTTAGATACTGACCAATTGTGAGAATGAGCCTGGAGAAGACCTCTCCTGGCTTTGGGTCACATGAGGAGTCAGACTCATATTGAAAGTCTATGAGCCCAACTCTTTGCACTGACATAGAGCGGGGGAGTGGACCATGCGGCAGTGCAGTCTTCTCACCGCTCATTCTCACTATCTGTCAGGGTCCAAACACTCAGACCTGGACCAATCAAAACTTTTGACATTTTGCCATAAGTAAAGGATAAATAACAAAATACATGCAAATGATACTTATCTGACTCCAACCCAAAAATTAGTCATCACTGTTTATATGCATAACCACCATACCATGTTACACCTGTGCAAGGTAATGGTTCCCATTTTATGCATGTATTTAGAGTATATCTGAACTGGGCCTATTTTCTGCCTCAGTTCTTATTTCAGTAAGCACAGCTTCTGTGTTTACACTTTCTGTTTGTCAGTAGTAAAGGGAAACATGGTATGATGTGCATATAAGAAGGTTTACTATCACAGATGTTTTGTACACACTTGCAGCATCCACCATTCCATGGCAGCTCTCCTAGATGTCAATAAGCGTAAGGACCTTCAGTTACTGACAGCAATAATAACTGGGATGGAACTATTGAAAGGGGTGCAAGGCAAGGTGTGGTGGCCCAACTGTTTCTGTCAGGCATGAAGGAGTGCATGGCAGCACATAGGCCACCTGCAGTCTCTGGCAACAGATGACATAAGGCTCCATACACATTAGAAAAAGCTGGCACAACCTGCTGATTTCAGTCTAATGTGTACGGGGGCCTTCTGTCTCCCCAGTGACAGATGATGTCATGACGAGAAGGACTTCAACTGCCCAATCTGGCAGCACCTTACCCTTCTTCTCTCCATTCAGGGCACATAAAATGCTTGGCTGAGCCGAACATTTATGTACATCATATGAGACAGCTGTCAGTTGAACAGACATTGGGCTTACAACTAGCCCATAAGTATGGATACCTTTACTCAAAAAGAAAAAGGACAGCATATCTATCCACTACAGCAGGGCTCTTCAACCTTTTTTCACTGGGGTCTCATCAAAGGAACATGAAAAAGTCTAGGCCTCACCATTGTTTTTTGTCTATGCTTAAAGTGAATCTGTCAGCTGAATCTGTCAACCTGCTGACACTGGTATATAGCTACTAGGTCAAGACACATGGTACGTTTTATTCCACAGTGTCAAAAAATGCTTTAATTCTCAGGTAAAAAGTGCCACAGAGTTCTTCCCAAGCAGGGGCCTAACTCGAAATGGCTGGGCCCCATAGCAAACATTTGATTGCTACCCCCCTGCCCCCCGCCGCCCCCCTATTCCCACTAAGCTGTCAGGTGCAGGTGTAGTCATAAATGCATAATTGGAAGCGCTTGTCAAGAGTGCCTCCAGTTAATGGGAGATTTGCAGATCCCGGGAGGCTTGCTCAGCCACCTGGTGCTGCACATGATGACAGCTCAGGGGGCCCAGTTTATTGCAGGAGCAGGCCACAGGGCCCCCTGATGCGGCAAACCCCTATGGCCGCTACGGCTGCTATAGTGATAGTTACACCCCTGTTCCCAAGCTTCTCTGGTGCTGAGATCTGCAACACCTTATCACTAACCCCTCCTATACCTGACCCTGCTCCCCTCCTATACCTGACCCTGCTTGGTACTTCCAGTTGTCTGTTAATCAAGCAGGGATACGAGCAGGGATGTGAGAAGGCATTCTAGCTTGCAGCATTTCAGGAGCTTGGGAAAGCCTCTTTCACAATTTGCACTGGAGAATAACATTTTTCCATGTTAAGGAAGCACAGCGGGATATCTGTAAGGTACCATGTGTCTCCTTACTCTAACAGCTATGTAACCATGTCAGTAGTTTGGAACCTGACTTAAAGATGACAGATTCACCTAAAAGCACAGTTTAATGCAGCTAGAGAAAGGATTGTACCGTATATAATGGTTTTGGACAAAACTGACCCCTTAGCTGCACCTCATTAAAAAGTAGGGGGCACTACACCAGGAAAGCCTACATAACATTGGTAAGTCCCATCTGTCACTGATGACATCATTGGATTGAGGACATACAGGAGACCAGCAGGGGACACCACTGCAGTCACTGACAGTTCCTGTGAGGCAGTGACAATGCTGAAGTTTATAATAATAAAGTTTTTGTATTGATCTCTTCACCTACTTTCCATGCACCCTAGACGTTACTGAATTTTGCGTCTGTCGTCCTGACGCCAATGTCCCATGTAGGAAATGTTTACAGCTAGCAGTGCCAGCTTTCTACTCTCATTATCTTGCTTACATTGGTATCATTTATAACTCAATTATTATTTTCCCATCACTCCCTGCCCACACTGACATTTTTTAAACTTTTACCCGGACTACCCCTTTAAAGGGATTTTCAAAGACTTTTTTAATTAATGGCCTTGCCCTCAGCATAGACACTCCAACCATGCTGGGTTACTGCAGCTTAGAGCCTATTGAAGTGAATGAGAGCTGACCTGTAGTAACCCAGTATGGCCACAACACAGAGAACAGTGCTGTCTACTTCCAATGTTGTTCACTGTATTAACAGGCATTGCCACTCAAACAGCTGATCAATGGAAGTGTCAGGCGTTGAACCTCCACCAAACAGATCCTGAAGAACGCCATCAATGAAAATCTCTTGAAGATCCTTGTATATTTATATGCTGAAAAACAATAGTTGCATAATAGCATACCAAGTGATGCAATCCAGGTCAGTATCTTTTTGGTTAAAATACCCTAACAAATTAGGGCAGGTCACTACAGTTATGTTTATTTTGTATGCTTGTTATTTTATACACATAGAGGGACATGTATCATGTGGCGTATGTTTTTTGTTCGGCGGAAAGAGGCGACTTGGGAATATTTTATCCGCAAATTGGCCGTTTTGCGAATAAAATATTCGCAAATTGTCTCTTTCCGGCGGGTACGCCAGGGGGCCTGTAAAAAGCACGCACTCATAGTCTGCGCGATTCAGCATTTTTTTCACTTAAAGAGTCACTGTCGTATTTTTTTTTTTTGCAGAAATCAATAGTCCAGGCGATTTTAAGAAACTTTGTAATTGGGTTTATTAGCCAAATCTGCCATTATCTGCATGTAAAAAGCCTTTTCCCAGGCCCCCCCCTCCTTCCTCTTTTTCATCCACTCTGAAAAATCTGAAAATTGTGACTTGTTGCAGGAGACGTACCCTGTCTGCTCTAGGGAGAGGGGAGGGGGGAGGAGGAAGGAGGGAGTTAGCCGGCAACAGAAAGCAGATAACAGAGGATTACAGGCACGGAGCTGGGTGACAGCTGTAATCCGAGCTCAGACAGGTCACTGGTGATGGTCACAGGAGATATCCGGTGAGGGATTTGTAGATTAACTCTTTGTTGTCCTGTTTTGGTCTTTTCTTTAGCTCTCTCCATAGGAGAACAATGAAGACAGGGGGGAGAGCTTCAAACTGCTTTTTCATGATAAAAATGCATTTTTCGGATAATAAACCCAATTACAAAGTTTCTTAAAATCGCCTGGACTATTGATTTCTGCAAAAAAAAAATTCACGACAGTGACACTTTAAAGATACACCGAAAACCTACTCCAGCCCTCAGCTGGCGTAGGTTTTCGGCTGTGCGCACCAGAGCGCACGGGATTTATGTAGAGGCAGTCCACCTCTACATAAATCTCCGTAGCGCCGGAGATGCGGGGACATTTTTAAGTCCAGCGTAAAAAATGTCCCCCATACAGTACAGCCAAAGTTATTACAGATGAGCTAATCCTATATTCTTATTGTAGGTCAAAGCTAAAATATGACCCATTTACAGCACATTTTATTAAAAGAACAGTTTCTGTCATTTTTATTCTTATGGTTGCTGTTTAGTCTCTGACTAGCCATGGGAAAGGATGTAGAATCTGAGATTTGCAGTTCCATGCAAATCTAAGAAACCTTAGAATTTCCCAATTTAATGTCTGGAATGAAACAAGAAGCTTTAACCTTAGACGGTTTGATTAATTACAAGGAAGATTTTGTTGCTGGCAAAAAGATGAAGGTCTACTTAGTGACTCAATGAGAGATGGAAATGAAGGCAGCAAACGTGTTACATTCTACAGGTTTGTGAATAAAGTAAATATGCTTGACCTCTACACACTCTGGGCCTCAGTTATAAAGGCAAAATTCATTTTGAATGTCACTTTAGATTTACTGAATATGTTGGTGGACATTGGGAAGTTGTTAAAGGGGATTTCCAGGAAAAGTGTACTTCAGCATAGCTCATCAGTCACTAAACGTCAGGGTGCTAACACCCGGCATCCATGCTAGTCCTCTTTTCCGTACCTACACAGTGAACAAAGTTTGTCGCCATTCATTGTGTATTGATGGCAACTTGTAACCGCAGCTTAGCTCCTGTTCACTTGAACAGAACCTGAACTGCAGTTATACCTCCACGCAGTGAACAACGACACCACCCATCTGATCGTGTGGGTGCCAGGTTTCGATACCCTGATGATGCTCCTCAGTACATTTTGCCTGGAAACCCCTTCAAATATCTCATATCAGTTGATTTGCACTATGAATATTCATAGATGTAAAAATTCTATGTGTAATGAATGTGCATTTTTTGCCTTGTATGACATTGGCCCATCAGGGTAACCAATTTGTGAGTAGAACTGATGACCAGCAAAGTTGTGATGTCATGCATGTTGATTCAATGACATCAGTTTCATGGTTATTGGTTCGATCCACAAAATGCTTGCCTGTTTGGTGGTCTGTTTTAATACGGACACCACGAATCCCACGTAATCCATGCATACATAAAGAAGAAGAGTACGCAGGAGCATTTATAAGCTGATTATTCATTACTGTAATTCCAAACATTTGCAATTCTGAATATAGTTTTACCTCTAAAATTAAACCAGCATTTCACCCCTGACTTACATGCAGAAAAAGACACAAAGCAGATCCCATTGATAAACTTGCATGCAAACCACCATGAGCAAACCACCATTTTTCACAGATCTTCTTCTTCACATCTTACCAGAGATCACACCAGCTGTCAGTGTGGCAGCAACTGGCGACTGCCGCTCACTCACGTTGGAAAGAAATCTAAATAGTAAACCGTCTCTTGCCATGGCAAACAGAATTCGGGGGAGAGGAAACATAGAGCCCAGCAGGCTAGAATAGAAAAATGATGGATGTTGAAAAGCTGCTTTTTGCGCTAAATAGAACTACATGGGTAAAGTCAGCAAGCCCAAAGTGAGAGGGTTGGGAGAAACAATGAAAACTCATTTACCCTTGACTACCACAGAATCATTACAATGAGAATGGTCTATGGTGGTGATTGTAAATGATCAATCTTTTAACTACATGTGGTTTTCAAGGGTACATGCTTGAAATCTCATCATGACAAAAGAATAAATTATTCAAAAGTGGATTCAGGATATGGAATGAGTTAGAGAAGGATGACAGGTTCAGGAAGTCAGAGCAAACAAATACCAGACTGTGATGTCACCACTAAAACAATCTATATTCACATGTTCCCATTGGTTTGTGCCATTTACTCCTGAGCGATCTCACCTGCCACTGCACCGGACGACAGGGTGGCAATTACAGGGGTCTTCGTCCTGGGACTGATCTGAGCTAGAGTTTTGAAAAGCAACCCATCCTCCGCCATAGCATAGATTACACGAGGCATTGGGAAAATGGATCCGAGCAGACTGAATAAAATCAAACACATGCAACACAGCAAAACACCGGTCATGCAAGATTGTGAAAGAGAAATTAATGGGTAATTACAGTCAATAAGCCACCACCATAGTATACAAAGCCTTGAGATTACAATTAAAGAATATGGCTAGTAGCACCTAGTGTTAGCCCTTAACCTTCACCCACACCATTGGCCTCATAAATATATATTATTCTCTGTTAACAGTTTGTAGTCAAATAGTAAAGCAGTGAGTGTTCTGCATATTGGAAAAGTTTAATACATTTATTGGCATGCAGGGGGCGCTCTTTATCTTTTTAACTATTTAGACTTAGGTTCTCCACTATTTTTTTTTTTATAGAAAAATCTTACTAATACTGAATTCTGAGGTAAGTATTGACAAGAGATGATGTCTGCCAAGCCGCTTTTCCCATTTCTGCGGTCAGTAAAGTGCCAATCTCATATGCAAAATCCTGTTTGACATTCTGGTTGCTTGAAATGTGCCTTAATAGGGTTGTCAAGCAGCATATCTCTAGCAACTGGTATGTCTTAAATTACTTTAAAATTTACCTGTCGTTTCAAAAGATTTTTAAAAGTCTGCAAGGTTTTGTTACATTAACCCCCCAGAGAGTTGAAAACAAGATTTTTTGAGCCCTTGAGAGCTGAGAACACTGCATAAACTCCTCTCTGCTATGTTATGACATAGTGCTAAGTGTAAAAGTGTACTTAACAGGCTGGCTTTGTGCTTAGCTGATGATTCACACTAGTGCACTACTATAGATGGCAAATAGTAGGAGATAGGTTTATTGATACTTGGTACTGTGTGAGCAGAAATGAAAAAAAAAAAACAGCAGCAGCATTGAAATGAAGGGGTTACACTAAGCACTGAATTGTTGTTGCTGCTGACAAGTTGAAGGAGGGGGGTTACACATCAGCTCTGTGGACATAGGCAATAGGTACAGTGGTATTACCTCAAGAGTAAGCTGCCCAGTGCTTTTGTAGTGGTCAGAAATGGGAAAAGCCATGATTTACCTTTCAGGAACAGTGTAAATCATTTTCAGCAGGCTGGCTTGGCTTGCAGGTACACAGCCTATGCTATTTCCCTCTCTCTTCTGCATATAACAATAACCAAGCCCCTCCTCCACTTCCTGTAATCTGTCCTGATCTAGTTGTTACTAGAGATGGGCTGATTCTATTAACAGTTAGTGAACACCAGACTGCAGGGACTGAGGGGACTGCAGGGACTGAGGGGACTGCAGGGAGACACCTAGTGACCAAGGCTTTAGGTGTGTGTTTTTCTGAGAGAAGGAGTCATATTTGGTAATGTTAGGAATCATATACACTATTGAGGGAAGTTCTAAAAAGACAGTGACTATCTAAATCAAGGCATATATTTTATTGTACTTTAAGGCACAGAAGAGACAATGAGGCTTGGCAGGGCATAACCTTTACCTTTCACCCCCTTTGCCTTCTGCAGAAATTCTATTTTTCTATTCAGGTAAAATTTAGTGGAGAAGCCCTTTCCTTTTACCCAACAGATCATGATTTAAAGTCTCCATTTTGGGAAAAACATGGCACAACTAAGAAGGTTATAGGTGCTGTCCATTAAACATATTCTCTATAACAAATGGCAGCATAACTTAGTGATAAGCAATAATCTACAGGTGTCACCAGTCTAATAGTGACCACAATCACTTTTTTTTGTTATGTCTGATATGTATTAAGGAGTCCTCCAAATATGAACTGTTGGTTAATACAGGGCAAAACATGATGTAGAGCCCACATGGTAGGGGCATTTGCTATATAACCATATGACTGAAGCATATTTAATGAGAAAAAAATCATGTAATAAATTGCCCTGAATGCAGAATGTGTTTCTATGTATTGTTATGGCAGAAGCATGTTCAGTGTGTGTATTATAGTGTGTTTCTGCCATACAAGACATAGTGTGGAAAAGAACCACCTGGTGTTTGCCAAATTCATAAACTGCAGTGTAAATAAGTGGATCATGTTCTTATAACAATACGAAACCCGATTCCCATGCCTTAAAGTAAACCTCTAATGTTGAATATTTTTCTCTATGAGCATGAGGCGTTGAGCACATTTATATGAAGTTTTGATGAAGAAGATTCAGTAGAACATGTGTCAGAAATGCTGCAGATTTTCCACATGAAAAATGAAGATTGTTACTTAGCCCTCCCCCCCCCCTTCCGCATCTCAGAAGAGAAGGGGGGGGGGGGGAGAAAAAGTTTCAGTGCCAGCGAGCAGAAGATTTTAGCTGCCTTGTGCTCGCCAGACAACCCTTTAAGGCCTTCATACATATCGGCAAAATGTCAGCTCGACCCACCAATTTTAGTGGGACTGGTCAACTATGTTATGTTTATGGGGGCTCCTGACAACAGATGACTTTGATGACAAGGATTGGGCATCTCTGCACCTAGACATATAGTAAGCCACCATCAGAGGTGTCTGGCAGTGGCTTATTCCCCTATCCTCAATGACAACACAGTCTCTATGCATCAATGTGTAAGGGGGAGGGGATCAGGAGGAATATTTGTTCGTGGAACAATATTTACTTGACTGCTAGTGAATGTGCACTGAGACCTTTACAGTCTGGAAAGATAAACTTTTCTAGGTATCCACCAGTCCATTATGTGGGACAGATGAGAACCCTTGCAAAGACTGTTTTCTCTGAACATAAAGTACACAATGGGGGATGAAACTTGTCAACTTTTCCCTAGAAAAACTGGTGCTTGTGTTCTTAAACAGATTTTCCTTAGACAAACAGAATGGAGAGGTGTTCTACGCTTGATAAGTGGGCATGGGGACAAGTGTGTTGAGCTTGAACGTGACGTGATGCAACAAAAATGTGCCACATTTTGCAGCACATTTTTGGTTTAATGTAATGGCCTAATCTTAGAATAGACAGGGCACTAATACACAGAGTCGATTATCGGTCTGTGTAATAGAGACAACGATCAGCCGATGACAACGATCATTGGCTGATCGTTGATTTAGGTTTGGGCCTAAAGTCATCGGCATTGCCACGCATGGCTACATGTAATAGCGATGTGCAGCTGACGGCTGAAGATTCCCCAAACACCTGACACCTTACCTCTCTCCACTCCCAGTCTTCGCTCCTGTGTTCCGCAGCTTTCCGGTCCCGGTGGCTGCAGCGTCTGAGCAGCCTGTCAGCTGACAGGCCGCTCAGCCAATCACAGGCCGCGGCTTTGTCAGGTGTTTGGGCAAGGGCTGCTAATGATGTCCATGCAGCCATTACTGCCTGATTATTGGGCCGTCTAATAGGTCCAGTAAACAAGCCCCGTTCTAGCTGGTCTAGCAGGTTGACGCTTGATTACTTAAATGATTAGGCTGTAGTCGGCTTGTGTTATAGTGCCCTAAGGCTATGTTCACACGGACAAACAGCGGCCGTTCTTCCATGGATTGCCACTATTTACGGATATCTATGGCCGGAATTAATGATCATTGTACAGCTTATGAACATAACCTAAAGTTGTGCCGCATGTGTCAGGGATGTGCCACGTGTCAGGGATAAAGGGACATTCTTGATCAAAGGACAGTGGAGGGGAGTTGGGGGAAGGGTAGGTTTGGGGGGTAATTTTTGAAAATGTTCTATAAAAATATTTGATTAAAAAAAAAGTCTAACCCACTGATAAAAATCTATTGCACCCATAGTCTACTTTTAAATTGTCTAGACATCCATTTAATGTGTTAGCTGACAGGGTAAATAAAGAACTTAACTATCTACCTGTAGGCTGCTATTTTAAAATATGAAATTTAATAAAATTAGGTGGCCAGGTGATGATCTGGAGGACCATTACTGTAGATGTGTTCTTTAGTTTACATATGCATGTCTATTGTGTGAATTGAATGCAAACATATGTGTGTAACTCTTTCTAGATAATAAAAACATACATATTAGAGAGTGAAAAAATATTCTCCATATTAGAATTCGTCATCTAACAGCAAGGCTTAAAACAAGACAAGTCACTGTGGAGTTAATAACTCTATGCGTTTACCTGGTTGACAGTGCACAAAGAGACCCAACAGCCACTACGTATTTAGCAGGGCCCCAGCCAACATACTGGAAGGCCACAGGAAGGGGACTCTTCTCATCTAACAGGTAGTAAGGCATCATTAAGGTCAGGGCTGCTGACACACCAAAATATGCCATGAAGCACACCAGCAGGGAGGTCACGATTCCAATGGGTATTGCTCTTTGTGGATTCCGCACTTCCTCTCCTGCAAACAAACAGGTCAAAGTACACAAGAGAAATACGCTGTGACCACTACATATGTAATCTTCATGGCTATATACGATAGAAGAATATTGTAGAATAGATTTCTAGCATGAAGCTAACCTCTGATCAGGAGACACATATATTTATGATAATTAGACACATACAAGAACTTGATGAGTAGCGTGAAGTCATACAGAAGTCATACAGAAGTCATACAAAAGTCAATTAATTCTATATCGTGTTTTTCCTTTGCTAAGCTTTAAAGGCCTATTAGGGTGTAATATATATATATATATATATATATATATATATACACAGTGGTACCTTGGTTTAAGAGTAACTTGGATTGAGGGCGTTTTGTTGCAAGAAGATCTCACAGGTTTTAAAAATTGTAACTTGGTTTAAGAGCTTTGCTTTGGTTTAAGAGCTCCCTGTACTGGGTGGGAGGGAGAGTAAGGGGAGGGCATGGTCTACATAGTGGGGTCTACAAAATTGTACTCTGACTCAGGAAGTCCCCTCACCTTCCAAATCATGGCAGATCCACTTCAGGCTAGGGCTTGCATCAGGGGACAGGACTGTGGGGGTAATCTCTATATAGCTGTAACCCCTCTCTCCCTGGACAGAGAGTGCTGCATGTATGTGCTTGCTTTAAGAGTGATTTGCTTTGCTTTAAGAGTGATTTGGATTACAAGCATGGCCCCAGAAAAAAAAATATTCTTGTTATCCAAGGCACCACTGTAAACATAAATACCAATATATATATATATATATATATATATATATATATATATATATATATATTCCATGGTGGGACATCTTCCTTCCCCTTTCCTGTGAATATATCCTTGATTAGGTCGTCAAGGCTTTTGCTTACGTTAGACAAACTATAACTCATGGATAGTTAGGGAACTTCCAACCTTCCACTTTTTGTGTCCAAGTTACTGGCCAAGAGCAAATATATATAACTGCTTGTGATCTATCAATATATAATTATATCAATTATCACAGCATAAACTGGCAACAGAAAAAAGAAGGCATCATTTTTGCATTTTCTTTTATGATAATATAGTAGAAGGAACACACTAGCATTGATATGTATATATCCATATACTATCGGTGTTGCATAGTAGCTACTTGTCCTGCTAAGTAGTGAAGAAAGACTTTCTAGCCTGTGCTGGTATTCCAGCCTGCTTCATTCAATAGGGCTATCAAGTAGTCTTCCATCTATTTAAAGGTCGTACATACACCAGTTCTTACCGGTTGTTGCAATGCAGTCAAATCCAACAAAGGCATAGAAGCAAGTAGCAGCACCAGCTAGCATCCCAGTCATGCCATATGGCATAAAGCCTCCAGCTCCATGTTTACTAGTCACATTTTCACATGACACATAGTTACTGGAGGAAGACAGAATATTAAAGTATTTACCAGCTGGATACTGTTTAGTTACAATTTATAAAAAAAAAATATTTGAAGCCTCAATGAATTACAGAAAAGCCTCTGTGTAGAATACATTGATATGTGACTTATGAATGTAATATTACTGTAAAAATATACAAAAACTTTATTTATCGTTTAGATGATAAAATATAAAAAGTATATATAATATACTAATATTAAAATAACAAATAATATTATAATTATAATATTTATATTATAAAATACATAATATAGTTTATAATATATATTATAATATTAAAATAATAAAATATTATTAATATTGCTAAAAATATATCATATACATTTTGTATTGCCACTAGAACTCTAAATAATAATAATAATAATAATAATAGCTCTTTAGTGTAGAAAAGTTATATTACAGGAGGCTGACATACACCATACAGAGTCAGCTGTTCCTGCTGAAATCAACTGCCCCTCCCAATCCTCCATCCTTCTCCTCCATATGAACTCAATACACACTTAAAAGAAGTGCAGGTGCACTATAGGAGGCTGAGTGGCCTTGCACAGTCACATAATGCTACATAGGATGCTGTGCTATGAATGGGATCCCCATCCAGCCACATCAGAAGAACACTGGATCAGAAAGGACAGAGCTTCCTATAATAAACGGCAGGGACAGAGCCCAATAGCAGAAAGTGACTTATCGTTATTAAGGCTACATATTTTACAGTACTGTCCAAGAATTGGCCAACCCTTTAGTTTATCTGTTAAACCTTTTAGTAATTTGGAATATTAAAATTAGAGTAGGCAGAAGTAACTTTTTGATAAAGGGGAAAGCAATATCTTCCTCAAGTTAATGAAGGATGTACTTCCCTTTTTCCTATCCATTGAATTTTTTTTTGTCTATTTTTGTAAAGATAGATAATCTTGAGTTGTAATGAGAGGTGACAAAGTTGACATTGGTAGGTAGTTTGAGTATAATGGTAGAAAGGACTTGGCACTCACCAGATAATGTTTGCTAATTTATTGTGGTGCACAAAGCATCAGGTACAAGGAGGACACGTTTCGGCCAAGCATGGCCTTCATCAGCTCAGACACTCTGAGCCGATGAAGGCCATGCTTGGCCGAAACACGTACTTCTTGTACCTGATACTTTGTGCACCACAATAAATTAGCAAACATTATTTGGTGAGTGCCGGGTCCTTTCTACCATTATACTCAGGTTATCCACTGCCACATACACCACCAACACAGATGTGCCGTCCCCAATACATCCTTCCATTGGTAGGTAGTTGTCAGCATTAATAAATCAATGACCCCATCCATTACATGTCTTACCCAGGTGGAGCGGAGATATTCTGAAGAAAGGACTCTGATATCTTCCAGTTTTGTACATCACCTTTCACAAATCCAGCGATCATGACAAACAAGAGGACCAAAACATTGACTGCTGTGAACACCTTATTCACCCAAGCTGATTCCTTTACCCCAAAGGACAATAACCCTAATGAAAGAGGAATGGATACAAATAAGTATTTATATAGCATGCAGAGAATATTTATACAGCAGCATCTGTTCTCCATGAAGAACAATAGATTGCATTAAGTATGTTTTTGCAGTATACTATGTTTTTGAATAAAGAAAAAACAAAACAAAACAAAACATTGAAACGCTAACTGTGAAACATAGACAAAAATGTATTGCAAGCCTTACATAGCTGTTATGTAATTACTCAGTCAGTCACGAATCTCCCCATAAACTCAGCTCTGCTACTTTTCTCAAGTCTACTAGCGTGGTTACTATAATCTTTTTTAAACTGAATATATGGAAGATAATTGCACTCCTCATTATGATGAGATTAAGACATATGATCATGTGAGCCAACTCTATAAGATTATGTGTTACAAATGTTTCTTCCGTTTAAATATCATGCAGAACAAATTATTATGGCAACTGGGTTATAATACTTTAGCAAGATGAAAAAAAGGGTCAATATTTGAATCTATATGTAAACGTACATCTCAAATCCAGTGCCTCCATTTTTTATGGCATTCCAATGGTTTCTTTCCAGTAAAAAAAAATCATAAAAGGGGCTAACTGGTTTGAAGTTATTTTGTTAGCTGTAATTCATGTTCCAAACTACCGAGAATGTTATATAGCTGTTGGGTTAAGGAGACACATAATACCCTTTTTATATCCATCTGTGCTTCCAGAATGTAGACAAATGTTTTAATTCTCTGCTGCAGTGTCAACGAGGCAATAAACTGCTGAAAGCTGTAACACCTACTTACTCCTCTTCCATCCTTTACCCTGCTTGGAGCTCAGACTGTCAATCAAGCAGGGTCAGGTATGGGAGGGGGAGCGATGTGGCTTTCCAGCTTGCAGCAGATTAGAAGCCTGGGAAAGCCTCTCTGACACTTCACAATGGAGAATAAAAGCATTCTTCTACATGCTGGAAGTAGAGCTGGATATATGAAAGGTACCATGTGTCTCCTTGTCCTAACAGCTATCTAACAGTGTCAGTAGTTTGAAATGTCCATCTGATAAATTGACTTAAAAAAAATAATAATCTCACCAATCCCTTATGCTCACCAGGTGCCCGCTAGTATTTTCTAATCCTCAATACAGAGAAAAATCCCTGCATATCCAATCACTGGTCAGTGACCCATGTCAACCAGTCTTTGTCAGCCATGTCTTTGTGTCAAGACTGAACCAGAAGTGAAGATCAGTGGGCACCTAGTGAGCATCAGAACTGTAGCAGCAGGGATTGGTAAGGTAAATAACATTTATTGATTTATTTTTAGTTAGTTCACACTGCTTATGATTCCGTCCGTAGTTCGTACACCTCCTTACATGTGCGGCTGAAACTAGGGGCGTGGGAAAAATCCACATGCGTATGAACCGCGAACATACGCCCGTAGTACAGTTATGCTTCCCTAGCTTGTTTCGAAGCGATCTGAAACAGGTCATTTACTTGGAAATCTTCGCCCAGCCCAATAAGACTCACAGAACCTTTTGGATCGAAAAATCAAGTTCAATTTGGCTGGAATAAGTACTCCGTACGGGACCGCATGGTAATCCACGGCCGTGAGTTTCAACATTTCTGTCCTCAAACAATGGTCTTGTTCATTTTTCACGGCGCCGTATACAATCCGGCCGTAAGCTCATACGTAGTGTGCATTGTGCGGCCATATATCGTATACTTTCAAGCGAACGCATCAACCTCAGTCACACTTTACACCCGCAGATATTTACACCCAATCCTACTTTTCTATGGGCTAAGATTCAATTTGCATGTCAAATCAGTTGATCAGCTTATAGTAAGATTGATGTCATGCTGGAATACATTTTTATGATCTTCTTTAGTGGACTATATGACTGTCATAAAAATGTCACAGGACAAGCTCTGATTGGAACCAAAATACGTCATGTTCTAAAAGCCATGCATTAAGCAAATTATATAAATCACTATTAAGAAAAAGATGTAGTGGAAAATGGCTAGAAACTAGTACATGTGAACTACATACCTAAAATATCCCATATACTGTAAGCAACAGCTTCTGCTACTTGGTGATTTTTGTATCTTTTAGGAGTATACAATGCAGACCATGCACTGCTATTATAGTATATATTCCACATTAACATCAGATTCTTACCTGATAAAAGCAATATAAGACACACTGCAAAAAAGTCAGGATATTCAGCTAAACCAGGGGAATTCATCCTGAAATATGTTCTAAAAAATACACCAATTTGCTTCCCTAGAAGTTCATCAAATGTGCCACTCCACGCCCGTGCCACACTGGAGGTACCTGCAAAGACACAGTAGTAAGGAAATCATTTAGAAGGATTATGACAT
Organism: Dendropsophus ebraccatus; assembly: GCF_027789765.1. Taxonomy (NCBI): domain Eukaryota; kingdom Metazoa; phylum Chordata; class Amphibia; order Anura; family Hylidae; genus Dendropsophus; species Dendropsophus ebraccatus. The sequence continues at coordinate 65,860,259 of NC_091460.1, read as the reverse complement.
CCTATTAATAACAAAATAACAAAATGCGCTTTGTCTTAGAATTAAAAGACTGTGACGGAAACCACTGTTGGTCACTGTTCTTAGGAAATCCCTTAGATGTCTAAAAATACCAATCCCTAAAATAGTTCTGAGAAGCCAGATGTCCTTGCTGTTAGGATGGGGTATTCCCATCACATGGGGCTATTCCCTATCCACACAATAGGGGATAACAAACTGGTGGGGGAACAAAATTTTACCACTTGTGCAGCCAGTGCTCCATTCATTGTTTTCTGGGATGACTAACATAGAGAATAATTGGAGCAATGGTCGTGCAACTGTAGCGTTTACAGTAGTGGTTGGCCCCCACTGGTCAGCTTGTTATTTTCTATCCTGTAGATTCAAATGTGACTTATCAGTTTTAGGCAATGGTCCCTTAATGGGAAAATGGTGGCCTTTTTTCTGGATGGCCGTCATTTTAGCACCAAATAAAGTCCATCTATTGATAATGAACATTATTTGCAGCCGTCACTATCAAAAGATGGCCATCATTTCAATTTTGTCTGAACATTAAGGTCCTTAACATAAAGAGATGTTTGTGCAAGTGATATGTTTATTTCACAGCTTATCCTCACAACAAGTATTTAGCTTTTATAGATTTCAAAAACAAATATTTCAAAATTGTCATCATCTATTTACAGCAAATTGGACAAATGTACACTATCCATTTATTGTATCAACACGATTCCCTTGTTTCTAAAAGATAATTGACTTAGTATGTATGGAGAAGATCCAAAGGAAACAATAACGCTATTGTTTTTAGTCAATTAGTATTGATCAAGGTGTTATTGTAAAGATTATTGTTATTAGTGGCATGATGTATTCAGAGACACATTTATTTTTTCTATCTATTCTTTCCCCAGAATTCTCGGATGGGTTGCTGGGGGATGTTTGACTGATTCATTTATCCTTATCCTTATTTTCACGCTCCCTGAAACTGAATACACCCTGCAACACCCTCAGCCTGATGTTCAGACCTCCATGGTAATATTCACACCTCTCTTTAAAATAAAATAACAGCCCATTTGACAATTCAGAGAAAAGTGCAGATAATCAACCATATAGTAAAATCGACATGTCTCAGATGCAATGGAGGGTTAGCAACAAAATAAAAACACCATTGTCATCAGAACACCCAATCACACTAATCACAAGTCTCATTTAAATGGGTATTCCCATCTCATAAGGTGAAAGCATATCACTAACATGATTGGTAGGGGTCAAACATGAGAATGGAAGGCCCTCAGTGCCATATTCAGTCCTACTCGGCCGTTATTTCAAAACAAGTGTTTCTTAAAAAAAAAAATATATATATATATATATATATCGACAATTATATAAATTATGGCCATGCACTGAATTTCAACAGTGTGTGAACAATTATTTTTTCAATAGTTTTATTTCCCCAATGATCCATTAGTATTAGTCTCAGTTTTGCTTCTACATGCAGAAATGTTTACTATAATGGGAACAAATGAAAAGAATGTTACTTATATAGGATCTTTTCTGTCACGTCTGATATATAAACTACCATTGTTCCTAGCAATGTAACTAAAATTTAAAGCAGGTCCGAGACATTTTACAAAAGGAGACAACAATAATTTGTACAACCATTCTCTGCCAATGACTATAATTCGCTGTAGATGTTGTTTACACAAAACTATAGAAATACGGTTCTGAATTTGGGCAAAACATATGGAAGCGTTCTATCTCTGTTTACTCTCGTATTGATTTTTCAGCTCAGCACTTTAGAAGTATCTCTCCTGCTGTTCAACGTCCCCAGATAGATCTAGCTTGGCTATTGTATCAGCTGCGAATACAGACGTGTAAAAACCTTAGAACTCCGAAAACCAAATAAGAACATTTCATATAGAGAAGCAGAAACTACATCCATTTCCTTTGCTTCATTACATTTAGGAATTTATGCTACAGGGAAATAGAGACAGATTAACTCCCCTGTGAACAAGGCCATGGCATTGATGCCAGAGACATTGCTCACTAGTTCTCCTTATAACAATGCATAGAGCAGATGGCAGAATTATATACTTCTTAGTATGTTACAACATGGGGTCTTACCTATGACATAAGATAGAATAAGATTCCAGCCTGTAATAAATGCCCAGAGTTCCCCAACTGTGACATATGTGTATAAGTAAGCTGATCCAGTTTTTGGCACCCGGGCTCCAAATTCAGCATAGCAGAGGCCAGCCATTACAGATGCTAATGCTGCGATAAGGAAGGAAATGACTATGCTTGGTCCAGAGTTTGATTTTGCCACTTCTCCAGCAAGAACATAAACTCCAGCTCCAAGAGTGCTTCCAACTCCCAGGGCGATGAGGTCCACAGTCGACAGGCAACGACATAGCTTGGAGTCTTCAAGGCTGTCTAATGTTACAATCTTCCTTCTAAGTAAACATCGAGCGACCGATAAAGCTGGTCCACAGGGAACCATGATGACTTCTTCTGTCTAAACATGGGAAAAATAAGAAATCTGTTAATGAATGATACAATGCCCAGATTTGTTATGACCATACTATGGGTGTTCACGTTATTACAACTATTGTACCATGAGTGTAGCCATAGTGAAGGCAGCCAGAGCAGCTGCTACAGGGCCTAAAAGACAATCCATGTGCCGGAAGAGAGTAAAAAACATAGTGGTAGATTTATTATTACTTTGTGTGTTCTCCATAGGGTATAATAACTAACCATCCCTTCATTGCTGCTCAAGCTTTATATTTACACCCCCTGTGCATGATCCATGCTCCCTCAGTCTTCTGATCATGAGAATATGAAATGTTACAATAGATATTTCTGTTGGTTTATTTTTGGACACAACTGAGCCATTGAAATGGTCTGTGGGGTTCCATTGATAAATGAAAATTAAGTGTGTACACAATATTATGTTTGTTTTATAGTTGGGAAAGGCTCTGCTTTTTAATATACTTACAGTACATCAAGTGTATCATAGAAAAAGACTTTTGACATGTCACACAAACAACATTAAACTACTAACACCTGAGTACTGGGAGATCCTGCTGCATCTTCACATGCATTTATAAAGTGATAGCTATCTATCTTTTTTGTTATTCTTTTATAATCAACAAACCACATCAGATAAAAAACTATCAAGCTAACAGAATAAAGGTGTCAGGAGCTGGCCGTCACGCCCGGCTCCCGGCACTGCCGGAGCATGCGGCCGGCCCGCTAGTAACTCCAAAGGCGTCCTTGGTAACCAGCCTGCCCGGGTACAGGGAACGCGCCGACAGCATCCCTGACGACCAGCCCAGCCAGTTACTAGGGGCGTGACAGCGTTTTCTTTCTTGCCGCAGCTTCACCGCTCCCATCCAATCGGCACAGGTGTCTGGAGCTGGAGTCTCAGCCCCAATCATTCCTGGGGCTGGGACTTCAGTCTCCATAAGTACATTTCCCCATGTGTCCTCCTTCCCCCCCGATTGAGCCTCCTTGTGATAGTGACTAATCCTCTTTGAATGCGCTGGTTTCCTGATTTTGCTTTTTCGCTTGTCGACTTTCCTTTTGACTTACGACTCTGTACCACAACGACCGTCTGTTACCGACCTTGCTATCTGACCCTGATTTCTTATGTTTGTTTGTCTTGTCAGCATTTTGTGTTTACACCTGTTTAGGCTAGGGGCTGTTGCCCAGTTATCCGCTGCCACTTAGGGCAGTTGCGGTAAGCAGGCAGGCACAGCGGGGTGGGTGTCAGTGCTAGGGCCATACCTATCTTGTGTGCTTTAGTCCCATGCCTGACAAAAGGTTGGTGGATGTAGGGCTGGACTATATGGGGGGGGGGGGGGGTACATGATGCACATCAGGGACACAGAAGGGTTTATACTTCTGATCCTGTTAAAAGCACCAGCCTAACAGGAGATCTGGTTTGCCTCAGTTTACCTCCTTAACTACAGGCTAATTTTAGTCAGCAGCCTGACAGGTGAACTTTTTCTATAAATGACAGCATGATACAAGTATATTGACATGCCCACTTGCCCTGATGGCTGTTCAGTGATCCTACCTTGCCAAGAAGAGCTGGAAGGCCCTCAAGTTGCAGGCTCTACTGTCAACTCCTATAGACTCCGTTGGGGTGGGCCAGTTGTATACATAGGGATGTGTCTTTTTTATGTTAACAATCTAAACTAGTTATTCTTATCACATGATTTCTGGTCAATATATTTTAGGAGTAATACAGAAAACCAACAAGTATCAAACATAAAAGTTATCTGAACCCAACATCACAATGTGTAAAATACTAGTAATATCTCTGGAAGCTTCAAGGCCAACCTAAAAACTGTGTTGAGTGAATTCTTAGAAATCCCTGAAGATTTGTCCCTACCATATTGGCCTAAATAAGTAGTCCTTTAGAGATCAATCACAATGTGCTACTTCAGCCAGCAGCTAACTGGGCACATTTTGCAAACAAGAGCAATTTCTAAGTGTTACAAAAGCTCTTTCACGTAATGTGTTTGCTTGTTCACTTATGGTGGGTGGAGGAAAAGAGCGACAGGTGATTGGATATTCACTGAAATGGTGTAAATAGCTGTGAATACAGGACCTATAAATCACGTCTGGGTAGAAGGAATCAGGAAAATATGAACACCAGAAAAATACAAACTGGATGTGTTTATACTTCTTAAAGTTAATAACATTTTATTCTTCCTACATATCTCTCTGCTGTATTTCCATGAAAGGGAAACTTCAGGTAAAACAGTTTTTCCGAGGTTGATTTTATGGATTCCAATTACTGTATAATGAAGGAACTGTATCACCAGGAATGAAGCTATGGGTTGCAAATTTAGCAGTCATAACTGGCCCCTGGTTTTTAATGGGAACTAAAGACCTCTCTGCTTCAAAATAAGATGTCAGTATTGTATAAATAGCACATGGTAGATAGAAAACCTATTACTCATTTTGTAATGGTGACCAGGAACTTTAAGTTATTCCTTTGTACATAACAGTGTATATTATAGTCTTTTGATGACATATACAATCCCTCCTGTTCTTAGTGTTTTCCTCACATTTGAACACTCACCTCCCAGACTGCTACAGTCATTGAAAAATTGGTGTAGCTGCATTTTACTGTTTCAGGACAAGAGTTAATGGACATACAGTATTTTCTTCCCACTTTGGGAGGTATTACATAGGACAATTAGGAAGATTGTTTCCTGTTTATGGAGCCTATCACATGGCTCGACTATCGTGTGGGCAGTTCCACAACCTCAGGGCGTCATTCTTGTGGCTCTTCACTTTCATCATTGTTGGCTACACATCCCCTATTACACAGGAAGATGTACGGCCAATGAACAATGGCTTCTTAACCAGCTTGAAAGATGCAATCAGTCAATAAATGAGCATTTGCTTCTTAGTTGGTGGTTGTTTCATAGCCCACCAATCGGGGACATAAATGCCTGGCAAGGTTTTGCTTACTTCCTCCTTCCCATCCTTTGTACAAGAGAAGGTCAGCATGGCCCTCTGGCAATTATACCTTTTCTTGTTTACTAATGTTGGTTCAGTTATGGAGATAAAAGCTTTGTATACACAGGTAAGGAAAGTAGGGCAAGCTTGAGCTGGGCCTCTGCATTGCAAGCGCAGTACCCCATTGAGACCTATGGTTTTTAAACAACTCTTGTTTTCTTTGATGGTCTTACATGTCTTTAATCTACATGTGTCTGCTGTGCATATACTAGTATATATCTATCAACTATACTATTGCAACTTACATGTATCATATCTTCTAATAGAAAAGTATTGGGCATGCTTTTTATTGAAAATGTCATCAATGCCATGTAATAAACTCTGATAAGTGTATTATTACATAATTATATTCTACTGCCATGACCAGGAGCTTCTATGGCAAAAACAGGAATTGTGGGTAATATGTTTCCAGAAAAGGAAAGGAATAGCCTATCCATCACACTTATGTCTTAAATGTTATTGTTCCATTTACAGTGCAGTTTAGCTAATAGTCGGATGCAACATATCTGTGCAACTACACACCTATTCTCATTGCACACAATAGGTAGAGTCTATGGCACTTTCATTCTTGGGGTTGTTAGAGGAGAAGTCCAGGCAGACCTCTTTTTTCCACTGCTGGGAAGGGGGAGGATAAAATAAATAACATACTCTCACGTTCCCGGCTCTAGCGCTGTTGGCCCCATACCGCTAATAAGATGCTTGGGTCCTGTCTCAGCCAGTGACCTTGGGACTGGACCGGTGTTATGTGGCCATCAGTGCTGGAGCTGGGGAGGAGAGATCATGTTATTTCGTTTATTGTCCCCGACAGTTGTGAAAAAAAGAGGTCTGCCTGTACTTCTCCTTTAATCAAATGTCAGAACCATTACTCAGAAAGAAATCACATATATATGGTATTTAACTTATTTTAGATTATGTAATACATTGGTTTAGAGAGTTTGATTTACGGTACCATACACATATAGTTTAGCTGATTCCTTTTTCCTCAGACATCGGTTGATCATTGGCATGACATAACTTGTGCTAATGGCATCAAACTTGGAAGGCTTACAGATCTATTACCTAAAAGAGTGCAGAACCAGATATTCCAGTTATTAAAGGGGAACTGTAGCCAACTCAAAAAAATAGCCATCATAAGGGGAACTATTAGCAGGTTAGACAAATCTAACTGCTGATATCTCACTATTGCGCAGGAGGTGCAAAGGATGAAGGCATGTCTCTTACATACATCCTTGGCGCTGTTCCCGTGCACTTATTTGTTTTTACTCCTTGGTCCGGTAAGACTATAAGGTGCACTGCCACGCCCCCTACAAACAATCCAGCTGGCCCACTCCGTTGATAATTATTTGAAGTTGCGGATGGGCACTATGGTGAGGGGGCAGTGCTCCTAACGGCACCCCAGTGCTCCAAACAGTCCTACTGGACCATGTAATGAACAGCTAACTGCACGGGAATGGCATTGGGGATAAAGGTAAAAAACATCCCTTCTTCCTCTGTGCAGGAATAAGAAATCTATAAACTACATTATGATATAATCAAGCTATATATTTACATACTAAGGAAAGGGTTACTATAAAAGCTATGAGTGTCACTTTAGTAGGTGATTTGGCATTTGAAGGCTTCTTACAGGTTTATCCAAATTAATTAAGTTCTGCACAGTATCAGGTTCCCTTTAAAATGGAAGTCCAGCCAGATACAGGTATCTTTCTATGTTGGGGCAAACCTGGATATGGACAGGGGGTGGCACTGATCACCAGAGCAGCTATCATACTTCAAATGTATTAGTTAGTCTAATCAATTTTAATGTCAAGCACATGAAAACCTGTCACAGGGCAATGGGTATCTGCCTGGTTTTTGCCTTCCTCTAGATCAACACAATAGGGTTATAGGTTGAACCTGATGGAGTCTTGTCTTTTTTTAACCTTAATAACTATGTAACTATGTGACTATATAAAACACCTTTTTATCTGGCAGGACAACAAGTGTCTCCATCATGGACACAGTTATTATTTAGTTCCAGTGTTCCATACGGCAATAACTTCTATTTATTTCTCAGTTACAGAAACACCCTCAATATAACTGTGTAATATTTGTTGTTGTCCCAACAGGCCTGCTCTGTCCAACAGAGAAAGATGTCCTTACTCCATTGTACCCTCCAGCACATCACATTTACTCCAGACCCTGCCACCTTTACAATATGTTCAAAACACCAGACGTGCCCAGGGAGAAAGAGACCGCTCTGTTCTCTCCGATTCCTAAAAGCGTTGCTGGAGCAATGTGGGTGACATGAGGACAAGTGAAAAAATAGGAAATCTGCCAAAATGAAACCTATAGCAGCTCCTGGACATCTCCCAAATGACAGACACATCTCAGAACCTCAGTGCAATATTTTATTTTTGTCCAATGCATTTAAATAAAAAAGTGTGTGTATATATATATATATATATATATATATATATATATATAATATGTGTGTATGCAATAATGTACAGTATCAATGACATTCAATGCAATATACTAGCTGATGCATAAGAACTGTTGCTCTCTAACTCTTGGCAAATACAATATAATATATTATAATATTCTCAGATTTTATTTATAAGGGAGTCTGAGGACAGTTTTTACTAAAGGTTGTGCTAACACAACATGCAATCCTTTTTACAGCATGGATTACAGACATAAAGCTCTTATAAAGGTGGTGCCAATGCTAAAGTGTAGTACAGTTGTACAAAGTTTATAAATCCCAGGTGTAAAGCCTCCAAGCCTGTTTAGACAGATGATCCCATATTCATCCACTATGGCGGGCGATTATACAATGCAGTTATCAATGAGAACTACTCAATATTAATTGCTTAACTCAAGGAGGAGGATGGCTGTGCCTGATAATATCAAATATTGAGTCCCATGGCCCTAACAGCATTCACCCACGAGTATTAAGGGAATTGAGTTTAGTAATTCATAGACAATTTTATCTCATCATCTTAGGGCCCTATTACACCAAAAGATGTCAGATTATCTGACAGATTTTTTCAGCCAAAGTCAGGAACAGACTATAAACAGAGAACAGGTTGTAAAGACAAGACTGAGATTTCTCCTCTTTTCAAATCCATTCCTGTCTTTGGCTAAATAAATCTGTAAGATAATCTGTCAGACATCTTTTGGTGTAATAGGGCCTTAAGTATGACATCTTCAAATATTCAACATTATCTTAAGAGATAACCAATTACCAGCATAGATACATGAATAACAAGTAGTTCTTAACCAGCATGCTTGTTTTCTATGAAAAGGTAGATGTTGGTTGGTCGTGTAGCCGATGTGATTATATTTAAAGTACATTCTGCTAGAGCTTTTGATACTGTACCATACAGGATCCTTGTACTGTACTGCAGGTATAGGGACTAGGGGACACTGTTATGCACCTAGGCTGCAGACATCATATTAATGCATTCATATTGAATAAAATAAGATATTAAAAATTGAGCTAAAGCCCCATGATCCCATTGTAATATTATTCCATCAAAAAACCCTTAAATGGAGGAAATATGAGCAAACGTGTGATGGAAGACAATTAAGGCATCAATATAGGAAAGGGTTCTTTACAGTGAGAGTAGTTAAACTAAAAAACACCCTACCACAAGACGTAGTAAAACCAAATACTATATTGGAATAGAAATGGTACATTGAGAGTTATCATAAACCTAGTAACTGATTATGTAAAATTGAAGAAAAAAAGTTAATTACTCCAATTTATTCTAGATGGGCAAGCAATGTCTGGCTATAGTCTACAATAACTACACAAATCAAATGGTTAATAGGCTTGGGCGATATTTAGACAGGCAGCTTTTTACTGTTTACATGCTGCACCATATCACTACTTCCATTGGCTACAGGACTAGGCAGGTCCAACCACACCATATAAAGATCCCATTCATACTAAACAGTGGAGTTGTCCTTAAAGTGCCAGTGTAAGGAGAACAAGATAAAGCTAGAAAACCACATATGTCACTGCTGTCACATGGCACCACGAGATCTGGAAAACTGTCACTCCAGTTAAAAATTCACCGGTGTTATCATGAAAGCGAAGCGGGCGAATGAAGAAAGTGACTTGAACAAACTAAACTTGACCCTCACCTCATTGACAGATGAGCAGAAAGTTTATCTGACAGATCACTGTGCTCTTTATTTCATCAATTAACTATTTCCCTATGATGACTGTGTTCTCTATCAACTCCTGTTGTGCATCCATTATCAACATTTCCATCAAGACATGATATGACACATCTTACTGTAAGGAAGTATTGCATGACAACCACAATCATGTGCAAAGACACTATGCTATATAGACCTAAAGACAGTGCTGGGATGTGTTTAAAAATACAAAGCCAAAAGCAGAAGAAAAAAAAACTGACATGGTGGCCATGGCATTCTACCTCCAAAAGATCCCAGTTGAGATGATATTTGCCTAGATGGTCCATGTTCTCCACATGTTTGCACTGGATTTAGCCAGGCAGATGGGTTTATCACCCACTAAAAAATTGATTAATGCAGTTAGATTGCAGCTCCATGTGGCAGATCTCCTTATGGACACATAACAAAGCCACATTATATGTGTAATATTATACAAATATAGGAACATTTTGGGGATGATGTATAATAACATGGCCAATGGAGATTTATTTTTCTATAGAGTAAAACTTTCAGTTTTGTGATATAAGCATAAGTATCCAGGAAGGGTTGCAGAATGGCTTATGCATATCTTGCACAATGATGGCCATGTCTTTAAAAAACAGGGAATTTGATAAATGTTCATCCTGCAAATATTGTTGGGGGCTGGGTTCACACTATGTATATTTGAGGCTGTATTTGTGAGGCTGTATAGCAACCAAAACCAGGAGTGGATTGAAAACACAGAAAGGCTATGTTCACATAATGTTGTAATTGAGTGGATGGCCGTCATTTAATGGCAAATTTTTGCTGTTATTTTAAAACAACGGCTGTTATATTGAAATAATGGCAGTTATTTACCGTTATATGGCGGCCATCCACTCAATTTCACCATTGTGTGAACAGATCCTTTCTGTGTTTTCAATCCACTCCTGGTTTTGGTTGCTATGAGGACCTGACATGAGGACCAAATACAGCCTGAAATATACGTAGTGTGAACCCAGCCTTAGGGTGCGTTCACACCTACAGGATCTGCAGCAGATCTGCAGCAGATTTGATGCGGTGTTCAGTTATTTAAATGAAATCTGCTGCAGAAAATCAGCTGCAGATCCTGTAGGTGTGAACGCACCATTAAAACAAGAATTCCATCGTTATTTATTTACTGACACTATGTCTATTCTATAGGTTTCCAAAATGTTTCTCTATGGTGTTGATAGCTACATTTAAGTAAGATAGATAGATAAATAATACATAGATGATAGAGAGAGAGAGACATGGGATAGACAGACAGATAGATAAATAGATAGATAGATAGATAGATAGGCAGATAGATAGATAGATAGATAGATAGATAGATAGATAGATAGATAGATAGATAGATGGATGGATGGATGGATGGATGGATAGATAGATACAGATACTTGTTACAGATGCACCACATTTTCTTGCATTAAGTGAAAAGAATTCTGATATTTATCCATCTCACACAGTGCCAGTCTGCAGCTGCTACAGCCTCAGAATTTAAATAAGACTTAAAAATACCAATACATTTGGTCAAATGTTTTCATTTTCTTCCCATTACATTTGGCAAAAAAATTAAGCCAAACTGTCAAATAAACAAAATTTTATATTCTATAAAAACAGATGTATGTTATGTTGTATGTATTCAATGCTATAATTTAGTACGGTGATACTCACCAAAAGGCTATGATGATTGTCTCCAATTCAGCCTTCTGCTGGTTTAAAAATAAACTTAAAGGTTTGCAGAGAACAGAAGAGAGCTTTTTAAATTGTGTCCTGTGGTTGTATCCAGTCTAGTGAGATCCTCAGCTCAGCACAGAATAAGCCATGTGGAGTAGGACAGCTCTCTTTCAAACAGTGACTAAAGAAAAAAAAAAGTCAGAGCACTAGCACACTCCAATGGGAGCCTCCCAGGCAGTGAAGTGCTGACCAATACTACACTGCAGTGAGAGATATTTAGGATATTCTAACTATGAAACATCAAGTAGATGATGATTTTGAATTATTGTTAGATATGATTAGAATCTAAAAATTCACCTATAATGGATAACAACACCATGATTCTCTATCTAGTCATCAACATTTAGTTAAAGTATGGTTGGGAAATAGAATATATTGCTACACAAGGAACACTGATTATCCCATGTGATCCCATTATCACATTTTTTTTCTTTCTAATTTCTGTCTATTTCATTCCTGTAAATGAAAAATCCAAAAATTAGAATGAAAAAATGCAATAAGTTACAGAAAGACTCATTAGAACTTAATGTAATTGAGGGCATCCCGCCAGAGTTCTAATGTGTCTTGCAGTAACATATTGCATTTTTTTGTTCTAATTTTTGTATTTTTTATTTACACATCTCTTCAAAGGACAATATATACAAAAATTTGAAAAAAAAAAATGCAATAGGTTAGTTGAAGTCAAACTAGGCACTTTGTTGGGCAGGGTGCATCAGGTTAAATGGTCGAGTCTCCCACTGATTTCAGTGGGTTTCTTTACCCATTGAAAAATGCACAACTTGAGTAATGAGCACATTTTAGTGCTCACTCACCACTATTAAACATGCAGCACCAGGTACGGGTTAATGGCACCATCACAGGCATACCTTTAGTTCTGTGGCGTTTGTTGGAGAGCCAAGCAATTAGCATGTTTTCATAGATTCAAATAAGCAGCAAACTACCCACAAGGCAGATCTCAAATGCCCATAAGGCAGTCCAATGGCCTAAAGTACCTGTTATTTTGTGGATTATACTGTGGGAACACTACAAATCCACATCAAAATCTGCAAATGCAATTTTTATCTTTTTCTTAACAGTATCTTAATCTCCTTTAAGATTACATAGCCTGCAACAAATTGCTACCAAAATAAGAATTTCTGTCCCATGGGGGTGAGTTTTTTCTATATCATATGGCCATGCCCCCACTATGTTTTTTCCTCTCTGTTTTTGAAAAGTAAAAATAACGACTGTGATTTAGCTGTCTGGCCACCCGTGCAGTGACGGCTGTTGGTACATTATTCTAGTTCAGGGGGACTGATTGGCCTTTGGGTGTGTCTTTAGTTGAAAAGTACATTGTATTTAGTATTAAAGACGGTGAAAGGACATTGAAAAAAAGAAAAACTGTGTGTGACGTCCAAAAATAATTGACATGGTAATTATTTTGACGTCTTCGCAGATATCCGTTATTTAATACGCTATGTGCATTGGACGCCTGTCATTCCATTGACTTCAATGCATTGCATTGCATTTTTAAATATAAAAAGCGGACGCATTTTGTATTTTTGAAACGTAGTGTGAACATCGCCTTTTACTACAGTATCTTAAATAAACTTTCCAAATGGCTAAATATTAGGGCACAGATAAATAAATACCTTAAATTCTCACAGAAACCTCACTAATGGACTTATATCAGTATAACTCAAACATAGGGGCTAACAGAACCACACTCTCTGAATCAACTATAGAGAGCAATGCTCTTGTTCATGTGTAATCAATTGCAACATCAGTGAACCTGGGCAAGAAATCACCGAATGTAAACAAAATACAATTTACGTATTATTGCGCATGATTAAGGGAATGTGCCCTGCCAAACAACGAAAGGAAGATGATAAACACTCAAGCCTTCAATGGTTGACCCACAGAGTTCAGTGAAATGCAATTGTTATATAGTATAGACAGTGCACTTTATACCAATGTTCTGTTTTGTTTGCAAGCTATACTTTTATAAATATGTAGCTATATCTATATACTAGAAAATGTACCCGGTGCTGCCCGGGTATAAAGTGTCAGTGTGTTAATTAGATTTGTTCTAAGGTGCCCAGGAGGACAATCTAAAGGTATTGTTTCATCTGTGTTAATCAGTGGGATTAGTGTATACCTGTAGTGCATAGTTGGAGGGATTCTGTATACCTACAGTGTATAGTTTTTAGGGGTCTTGCATATCTGTAGTGCATAGTTGGGGGGTCCTGCATACCTGTAGTGTGTAGTTTGGGGGGGCTGTATACCTGTAGTGTATATTTGAGGGAGGTCCTGTATACCAGTAGTGTATAGTTGGGGGGGCTGCATACCTGTACTGTATAGTTTAGGAAGTCCTGTATACCTGCAGTGTATAGTTGGTGAAGGTCCCGTATACCTGTACTGTATACTTCGGGGGTCCTGTATACCTGTAGTATATAGTTGGTGCTGTATACCTGTAATGTATAGTTGGTGGAGGTCTTGTATACCTGGAGTTTATAGTTTGAGGGTCCTGGATACCTGTAGTGTATAGTCGGTGGAGGTCTTGTATACCTGTAGTATATAGTTTGGGGGTCCTGTATACCTGTAGTGTATAGTTTGAGGGTCCTGTATACCTGTAGTATATAGTTGGTGGAGGTCCTGTATACCTGTAGTGTAAAGTTTGGGGGTCCTGTATACCTGTAGTATAGAGTTGGTGAAGGTGCTGTATACCTGTAGTATAGAGTTGGGGGAGGTCCTGTATACCTGTAGTGTATACTTTTGGGGTCCTGTATACCTGTAGTGTATAGTTCGGGGGTCCTGTATACCTGTAGTATATAGTTGGTGCTGTATACCTGTAATGTATAGTTGGTAGAGGTCTTGTATACCTGGAGTTTATAGTTTGAGGGTCCTGGATACCTGTAGTGTATAGTTGGTGGAGGTCTTGTATACATGTAGTATATAGTTTGGGGGTCCTGTATACCTGTAGTGTATAGTTTGAGGGTCATGTATACCTGTAGAATATAGTTGGTGGAGGTCCTGTATACCTGTAGTGTAAAGTTTGGGGGTCCTGTATACCTGTAGTATAGAGTTGGTGAAGGTGCTGTATACCTGTAGTATAGAGTTGGGGGAGGTCCTGTATACCTGTAGTGTATAATTTTGGGGTCCTGTATACCTGTAGTGTATAGTTTGGGGTCCTATATACCTGTAGTATATAGTTGGTGGAGTTCCTGCATACCTGTAGTGTATAGTTTTGGGGTCCTGTATACCTGTAGTGTACAGTTTGGGGTCCTATATACCTGTAGTATATAAATGGTGGAGTTCCTGTATACCTGTAGTGTATAGTTTTGGGGTCCTGTATACCTGTAGTGTATAGTTTGAGGTCCTGTATACCTGTAGTATAGAGTTGGTGGGGGTGCTGTATACCTGTAGTGTATACTTTTGGGGTCCTGTATACCTGTAGTGTAGTTTGTGGTCCTGTATACCTGTAGTATAGAGTTGGTGGGGGTGCTGTATACCTGTAGTGTATATTTTTGGGTTCCTGTAAACCTGTAGTGTACAGTTTGGGGCCCTGTATACCTATAGTATATAGTAAGTGGAGGTCCTGTATACTTGTAGTGTAAAGTTTGGGGGTCCTGTATACCTGTAGTATAGAGTTGGTGAAGGTGCTGTATACCTGTAGTATAGAGTTGGTGGAGGTGCTGTATACCTGTAGTGTATATTTTTGGGTTCCTGTAAACCTGTAGTGTACAGTTTGGGGCCCTGTATACCTATAGTATATAGTAAGTGGAGGTCCTGCATACCTGTAGTGTATAGTTTTGGGGTCCTGTATACCTGTAGTGTACAGTTTGGGGTCATATATACCTGTAGTATATAGTTGAAGGAGGTCCTGTATACCTGTAGTGTATAGTTTTGGGGTCCTGTATACCTGTTGTGTATAGTTTGGGGTCATATATACCTGTAGTATATAGTTGGAGGAGGTCCTGTATACCTGTAGTGTATAGTTTTGGGGTCCTGTATACCTGTAGTGTATAGTTTGGGGTCCTGTATACCTGTAGTATATAGTTGGTGGAGGTCCTGTATACCTGTAGTGTATAGTTTGGGGTCCTGTATATCTGTAGTGTACTGTATACCTTCAGGGTTGTATTTACCATTAGGCACCCATGGTCTGGTGCCTAGGGTAGCACCTTGCAGAGGGGCAGTACCCTCCCGTTCAGACTTGCCAGAAAATCTGGTGTCTTTTCGAGGGGGGGGTATGGCGGTATTGGTCAGGTCTGGTATATCCAGTCACAGTATGGCGGTATTGGTCAGGGGTATTGGTCAGGTCTGGTATGGCAGTATTATTCAGTCACAGTGTGTCGGTATTGGTCAGGTCTGGTATGACGGTGTTATCCAGTCGCAGTATGGTGGTATTGGTAAGGTCTGGCATTGTTAGTCACAGTATGGCGGTATTGGTCAGGTCTGGTATGGCAGTGTTATCCAGTCACAGTATGGCGGTATTGGTCAGGTCTGGCATTGTTATTCAGTCACAGTATGGCGGTATTGGTCAGGTGTGGTATGACAGTGTTATCGAGTCACAGTAAGGCGGTATTGGTCTGGCCTGGTGTGGCGGTGTTATCCAGTCACAGTATGGCGGTATTGGTCAGGTCTGGTATGGCAGTGTTTTCCAGTCACAGTATAGTGGTATTGGTCAGGTGTGGTATGACAGTGTTACCCAGTCACATTTTGGCGGTATTGCTCAGGTCTGGTATGACAGTGTTATCCAGTCACAGTATGGCGGTATTGGTCAGGCCTGGTGTGGCAGTGTTATTCAGTCACAGTATGGCGGTATTGGTCAGGTCTGGTATGGCAGTGTTTTCCAGTCACAGTATGGTGGTATTGGTCAGGTCTGGTATGACAGTGTTACCCAGTCACATTTTGGCGGTATTGGTCAGGTCTGGTATGACAGTGTTATTCAGTCACAGTATGGCGGTATTGGTCAGGCCTGGTGTGGAGGTGTTAAATGTGACGTGTGGAGCTATTACCTACCAATCCTTATACTAATTGGTGAGTGAGGATGGGGCGTCCTCAGGTTTAGTGCTTAGGGCAGCAGCAGATGGTAATACTGCCCTGTATACATGTACTGTATAGATGGAGTAGGGGGTCCTGTATACCTGTACTGTATAGATGGAGTAGGGGGTCTACCAGTTATTTCTGTGGATCTGTTGTGAGGCAGCTGCCCTAGCAACGACAGCTCCCTGTGAAAATTAAAGTAGTAATCCTATTGGTTGCTAAGGCTCCCAACTGCCATTTCTAATTATATCACCTGTGTGTGCAGTGTGGAGATTTTCCCATTCATTTATATGGGGCGCTCTTCCCCCTCCTTCTCCCCTCCTGTACATCTGGCGGGGACGGGACCTTCGCTCTAACCGTCCCAGGCACCCAATGTATCTGTGTGGCAAATTTGGGGTCAAACGGTTCAGGCGTTTGGAAGTCTATACGGGACAGACTGACTTTCTTTTTTATGATATAGATAACTGATGCAGAGTAAGATAGACACATATACAATCATTCTTGTTCCTATACTTCTCTATTTATTGACCGTTGGGAGGATTGTCCTCCATCTTGACTTTACTTCTGAAACTACATAATTTTCTTGAGCCAGCGTCTTATTCTTTTTTAGGCTATGTTCACACAACGTAAATTCCATGGGAATCACGGCTGTTGTTACAACGCCCGTGATTCCCACGGAACTTAGGTAGTGCTGCCTTCTGAGGGAATTCCGTCCGGAGTGTATACACATAGTATACACTCTGGCCGGGATCCCTAGCGGCACCATGTCAGTTTTCTGCGGCCACTATTCATTGAATAGGGGCTGCAGAAAACCCTGTCAGTGCACACTGTGGAGAGAGCGAGTGGGGAGTTCTGATGCGGGCGGTAGCGGCGCTAAAGATACTGGCCGGGATGATCTTTTTAGAGACCGGCTGGGTCATGGAACGGCTGGTCTCATACGTAGTGTGAACATAGCCTTAAACTGAGTGGGAGACCTGTGTTTTATGGTTGGGCAGTCTACAGTACTGCAGACAGAACTTTCCAATACAATTTCAATGGCCCCTCAGACAAAAATCCATTGGTTTTCTAGGGTACCTTAAAGGGACTGCCAGCTCTATATCATGTTCCAAGTGTAAAAAAGGGAGTACCAAGTCACAGCATCCCCCCACCACCTCTCCTTGGCCTAAATGATGGACAGCAATGAGCTCTGTATGTCAATCAGTCAAGGCAGGGATGGGTAGGGGAGCAAAACAGACTAATAGACTAAGGAGCTATCCACATAATAGCTTATCAGTCAGTGATTGTCAGGGTGCTGAAACCTGGCACCTGTGCCGATCAGTTGTTTGGTGCCTGAAGTACACAGTTCACAGGGTTTGCCCCCATTCACTGTGTAACAGTGATAATAACCTATAACTGCAGCTCAGCTTCTGTTCACCTGAATGGGACCTGAGCTGCATTGGAGTGGGTGCCAAGCACCCAACTGATCAGTGACTGATGAGATATCCTGTGCATAATTCATCAGTCTATTTTGGCCAGATAACCCCTTTAGGGTGGGTTCACACATACGGGAATCACAGCATATTTCATGTTGCAAGTTCCAAGGTGAAATCCGCTGCGATTCGCAGTTCTATCATTTAGAATAGGTTTACATACTCGCAGTAAAATTATCATTCCGCTGTGAGTATGTAAAGCACCATCCCCCTTAACCTGCTGCAGGCCAGTGAATACTACCCGTCCGTGCTCCAGCCTGCTCCTGTGGCTCCTGGCTCCCTGACGTCCCACTCAGCCAATCAGTGTGCTGTTCCGGGAGCCACTGATTGGCTGAGCAGGATGTCAGGGAGCCAGGAGCCACAGAAGCAGGTCGGAGCGTGAACAGGTAAAGTATTCACCGGGCCACGGCGGGTTAAGGGGGGCGGCACTTTACATACTCACAGCAGAATGAAAAATCCACTGCAAGTAGTTAAACCTATTCAAAATGACAGTACCAGGAATTGCAACGGATTTCACTGCTGTGAAATCCGCTATGACTCCGGTTCGTGTGAACTCACCTCTAAAAAGACAATAAGCTGCAAAATACACTGACAAAGCTTAGAAGAAAACTATGTATGTATGCTATTTAGCTGGGTTGGGTTGTGTTGTGTCAGAATTTGAGGGCCTATACTTTCTATCTGTAGTACTGTCCAAGATTTTCTGCTAGTTGTGACTTTAGGGAACTGGTGTTTGTGAGGGGAAGGAGAAGTATACCAGCAGCTGCATCTTTGTGCAAAGCTGTAAGGATAGAGATGGTTACATAGAGTTCCATGATTTTGGCTTGTCTATGCAGAAAGGAAGGGGGAGCAGATGCCGGACCCCTCCAGCACCTCCTCTCTCAGGAGACAAATCTAATGAGAAAAACTTGTAAATTCCCCTCCTGTCTTGGACGATCAATGTCCAGATTTTTGGAATAGAATATTTGTCCTTAATGTGCATAAGACCTTATAAGATTATTGTATAAAATATACTTACCAGTCTGCCACCTCTGCCTATGACAGGAACTGTCGAGAGTAGTAGAGATTTTCAATGGGGATTTTCTACTGCTCTGGACACTTCCTGTCATGGACAGAGGTGGCAGCAGAGAGCACTGTGTCAGACTGGAAAAAATACATAGCTTCCTGCAGGACATACAGCTAGTGATGAGCGAATAGTGAAATATTCGAATATTCGATATTCGTATGAATATCTCCTGAATATTCGAATATTCGATCCCATTAAAGTCTATGGGAACAAGTATTCGATTATTGAAAAACATCTATTCGACCACTTGGAGGTAAAAACCGGAAGCTGGGGCATTTGAACGCTTATCGGCGAACTATTTGATAATATTCGATAGATCGAATACCTTACTATTCGATCAAATATCTATTCGATTGAACAGTATTCGCTCATCACTACATACAGCAGCTGATAACTACTTAAAGTTTAGTAGAAATAATTTACTAATTTGTACAACTTCTAGACCACACTTGATTCAAAAACAATTTTTTAGCTGGAGTACCCCTTTAAACCATTTTTAACAAGAAAAGCTAATACATTGGTGTATTATGTAAATAAGCGGGTTAAGGGGGGCATTGGCCTGAATAAATGAGTGTATACATACAATGTGGCGCCCTTACGTAAACCCTAGAAACAAACTGCTCTGTCTCCTGAAACACAGCCGAGGGCCTGAAACGAAGTTCAAAGAGGAGTTCACTGGGAGATTAGGAGGTGTATTAAACTGGAAGTGAGCTGGCTACTGCGATTATTTGGATAAATCTTTAGAATGGTTTGGCTCATGATCATTGAACTAATTTGTCTGGATGTCAGCTTTCTATCAGCTTTAGTAGGTCTATATTAGTCTAGACATGTGTAGTGTGGGAAAGGTATCCCTGTCACTCGTACACAAACTCACAAGTGGAAACAGACCATGTGACCCGATGACCATCCAGATTATTATGTTTGTAGGTGAGGTGTCAGATAAGTTATATTGCAATTATTAAGAAGGGATAGTAGTATACGTATATATACAAATGTAACAAGATGACTTGGGTGATGTGGGCAATAAGAGTCATAGGTGATGACAACCACTAACTAGAGCTGGAAATGTACTGAATAAAGTTGCCATTTTCTCTTGTTTTTTTGCATGAGGCGTAACTAAACGTTATGTCCATCTCATAAAGTGAAGGCATGTTGCTAGGATTACCAATCTTATGAACCCCAACCAATTCTGAGAATAAAGGTGCCACAGTGGTCTGGCCTAGTTGCTTTTTTTTTATCCTGCACAGAGGTACTATGAATACGACCCTTTATTGTCAGAGATCAAACCCCTGGGAATCAGAAAAGTCACTGGCAAACCTTAGCAATATGCCGTCTCTTCATGAGATGATAATACACCTTCAAAAACTGGCGGCTGAATGATTGCTTGGCCATCAGTTATCTCTCCCCCCGCCGCCTGTCCTCCCCATACGCAGGACAATCAGCACAATCAAGCATTCCTGTATTCTCTATGGGGAGGGGTAAGCCGCAGCCAAAACACTCTGACTGCCTCTTATCTCTCCCTAAACAAAGAGGTAGGGCGGCCCGACCCCTATCACCACTGACATCATCTGTCAGTGGTTATTTGGGAGAGCCCCATACACCTTACATTGGCGGTTGAACCAATGAGTGGCAGATACGGTGACTACAGTTTAAGGGCTTATTCCCACATCCCATATTTTACAGATGCTATGGATGGGGAAGCCCTGTACTGGAAGTGTAGGGGAAACAATCCATTACAGGCCTTCCCATCCATAGCAGCTGTAAAATACGGGACGTGGGAATAAGCCCTAAGGGTGCATGGGGACCTTTAGATGTATCATTATCTGATATCAGTTAACTGTGCTACTGAACATAAATGGGACTTTTTAAAATGTCCCTTTAATTTGTTCAGATGCCCACAAACTTTTCGAGTAGAATGATCCAGGAGAAGCACACAGCTGAACTCTTCTCTTCCTAGCTTGCTGCTGTCCCTATCTCGCCACAGTAGATGGGCTTACAGTGGGAAGGAAATGCACTGAGATGGGGAGACAAGTGCTCATCTGTGTGCTTTACCTGCTTGTAGGGATGGTCCGAACCGAGTTCGGTTCGGGTTCGTACGAACCCGAACTCTCGGTAATGATTCCCACTGTCTGCCCGCTCCGTGCAGCGGGCATATCCAGCGAGAGGACCGCCTGGAAAACTGGGATACAGCCATAGCCATAGACTGTATCCCAGTTTTCCAGGCGGTCCTTCGGCTGTATCCACCCGCTCCACGGAGCGGGCAGACAGAGGGAATCTGATGCCGAGCATTCGGGTTCGTACTAACCCGAACCTCGGAGGGTTCGGACCATCCCTACCTGCTTGCTCTAACAGCTGGTATGGTCTAAACACCCAGAACCTGACAGATGAAAACTTTTGACGTCAAAAGTTTTTTTTCCAAGAGATTGTAAACATGAAATCCTATGATAAACATTTTTGAAACAGTCAGAAATGTAACAGAAACATATGTGCCATAAGGGGGCAGTGAGAGCTTAAAGAGCTCTGGTCTAAAGGGATAACATAATCACAGGGTGTCAGACCAAGTGCCAAGAATATTAAGAAGAACAATAGTCTATATCTGCTATTTCCTTCAAGACCTGAAAATCCCAGAATCATTCTTGAAACAAATTCCTGCCGTGGATGCCTCTGCTGGGAGGTTGTTAATGAGAGCGGTGGTAACAGAGAGCAGCGACACAATGACAGCATGAGTCTTGTGTCTACTACATGGGGAAACCAAACAGATATCCTTTTCCATAGGAAGAAAGCATCAAATATTTTGAAAAACCTTTGTATGACCGATATCTAAATCAGTCGGTAAGATCTGGGTCAAAAGGATACTTAGATCTAAAAAAAAACAATCCATTTAAAGAGCACCACAGGGGGGTGTACAGATGGACCATTCTACACTCACCTGTATTTATTTATGCAGACATTTTTGTTTGAATAAAGATCCTGGTACAATAGAGGAGAGCTGAGAAAATCGGAACCTTAACACATGTTTATTCCCTGCAAGGTATAAATAGGAAGAGCTACAACATAATGCCCACATTGTTTTAGTTAAGTGATGTGGGTCAGAAACGTGTAATACTTACGACATAAAACATATAAACTTATCCCTAAATAACTTGGCTACTAAAGTTAGAATCAAGGATGGAAATGAATTAACAATTAGTCTTGTCTTCAAAGACAGTAGTAAGGTGGTTCGGGATGTTACAATTAGGTTGTTAATTAGGTCATACATGGGTAATAGAGAAAGTGCGTGATAACCAAAATCATTTAGTTGTTTAATATTTATTTCCCCTTGCGTATAGGCAGGAGTGGTCTTGGCATTTCTGGGGCCCCAAGCGAAGTTATGTCTGGGGCCCCCCCCTCGACACGCATTCCAAAACAATAGACCGCTGTGTGTTGCCCCCAGTAGTATATACCCCTTGTGCGCTACCGCCAGTAATATAGACTCCTTGTGTGCTGCCCCCAATAGTATATACCCCTTATGTCCTGCCCCAAGTAGTATATACCCCTTGTTTGCTTCCCCCAGTAGTATATAGACCCCTGTGTGTTCCCCCAGTTATATATAGCCCCCCGTGTGCTCCCCCAGAAGTATATAGACCTCCTGTGTGCTGCCCCAGTTGTATATAGACCCCATGTGTGCTGCCCCCAGTTGTATATACCACCTGTGTGCTCCCCCACTAGTATATAGGCCCCCTGTGTGCTCCCTCAGGGGTATTTAGCCCCCCTGTGTGCTCATCCACTTGGATATAGACCTTCTGTGTGTTCCCCCACTTGGATATAGACCCATGTGTTCTCCTCCAGTAGTATATAAACCCCCTGTGTGGTTCCCCCAGTAGTATATAGACCCCCTGTGTGCCCCACCAGTATTATATAGACCCCTTGTGTGCTGCCCCAGTAGTATACAGACCCCTGTGTGCTCCCCCAGTTATATATAGACCACCTGTGTGCCTAACAAGTAGTATATAGACCCCCTGTATGTTCCCCCAGTAGTATATAGACCCCCTGTGTGCCCCACCAGTAGTATATAGACCCCTGTGTGCTCCCCCAGTAGTATATAGCCCCCCTGTGTGCTCCCCCACTTGGATATAGACCTCCTGTGTGCTCTCCAAGTTGTATTTAGACCCCATTCTGCTGCCCCAAGTAGTATATAGACCCCCTGTGTGCTGCCCCCAGTAGTATATAGACCCCTCTGTGAAGCCCCAGTAGTCTATAGCCCCCCTGTGTGTTCCCCCTGTTATATAGCCCCCCTGTGTGCTCCCCCCATTTATATAGACCGATGTGCGCTCCCCCAGTTAAACAGACCCCTGTGTGCTCCCCCTCCCATATAGTATGTAACACATTAAACAAACACTTATACTCACCTGGGTCCGGGTGTCTCCTCTTCTCTTCACTCTTGTGGCCGCAGGAAGGGTTTTCCCTGCGATCACAAGAGGCCGCACTCCCCTTGCCCTGGCGCCGATGCTCCAGTGATGTCACTGGAGCGCCGGCACCACAAGGACAAAGCTGCCACTTATGACCGCAGGGAAAACCCTTCCTGCGGCCACAAGAGTGACTGACAGAAAGGGAGCCAATGTCTCCCGCCCTGTCAGTGCTGCTGCATGTAACTATGAGCGCTCATTACGAGCGCTCATAGTTACAGTTCAGATGGCAGAAGCGAGCGGGGCAGCGGCCTTGTTCAGCGGTCTTGAGCACAAGAGCGGGGCGTGGGGGCCCCCCTGGATGTTGGGGGCCCCAAGCGATCGCTTGGGGTGCTTGGTGCCAAAGACCGCCACTGCGTATAGGGTACCAACATATATTTAACAGTGCTGTCATGCTTCCTACAAGTATCAGCCGAACAGGATGATATTACCCTGTGTAATGAGCCCAACCACCAGCAAATGCAGCTTAAAAAATTCATTGTTGTTCATACGCTTCCCCGTGTAACAGGGCATGTGTGGCCGATGAATGATGGAAGGACCACATGTAGGATTCAGCAATAGGCTATATAAAGGTTCTTTAAACAATTGCTGAACTAAAAGATTGGTACTCTTCTAAGGAAACAGGTCAGCCTGTAAGAAAAGGTCCTTAGTCACTATCTTTAAGCTGGTCGAAGAAAAAACACACAGATTTACAATAGAACCAATTATATAAGATGGCGATTGATGTACGAGTATGATAGTGTAGTGATAGTAGGGAAGAGCAGTGGAGTAGCCTTATGATATTCTTGCAAACACTAGGAGGAGCTATGAATGTTATGCTATTTTGTATTACAACCTACAACCCCACAGCTGTAACACGTTTTTGTAAATATTATTTCTAAAGCCCCTATTAGACGGGCCGATCAGCGGGAGCATGGGAGCGCCAACCTGTCAGGTCAGCTCCCATTAAAATTACGTCCGTCATTTTGAGTCTAAAATGGCATCCGTCATTTAGCTTTCTGGCCATCTGTCAGTGCAATAGCGGCTGTTGGTACATTTCTCTAGTTTAGGTTACTAATTGGCCTTTGGGTGTGTGATTTAATTGAAAAGTCAATAGAATTTATAGTAAAAACAGTGAAAGGACAATGAAAAAAGAAAAACTGTGAGTGAACAACAACAAAAAACAACTAATTGACATGATCATTATTTTGACGTCTGCGCAGACATGTGTGCATTGGATGTCTGTCATTCCATTGACTTTAATGCATAAGTCAATTAAATTGCGGCAATAACGGACTTGTTTTTAAATAGAAAAGGCAGAGGCCTTTTCTCTTTTTTTGAGGTTGCGTGAACATAGCCAAACACAGAACAGGTAGAACATAGACTGTTCTACCAGTAGTAAGGTGCTGTGAATGCAACTATCTGTAAGATATTTAATTACTATAATTGTGGCAAATCCTAATGGGCTGCATAATGGTTGCAATTTCTAAAATAAAATAAAAAGAGAGAGAGAGAGATAAATGAAATTATAGTATTAGAAGAAATATTGCTCCATCTGGTGCACTGGAAAATAAAACTCCCAAATACAGGAGTAAAACAGATGACATTACATGGTTTTTGTCATAGGGTTTGCCAGAACAAGATTAATACACACTACATTAACACTCAGAGGACAAACATGAGGAGAGTATAACAAAATGTTCTACAAACTTTTTTACCATGTCTACTGAGTAAAAATTGGAAGGGTTTCTTTAAAGAAAAATAATTTCTCCCTCTGTGGTGTAAATATAGGAATTGTGATTGACAGGGATTTAATCCTGGGAACTGATCCCTGGCATATGCCTTGGTATGACCATCAATAAATCTGTGGAACCTCAAGCTGCCATGGTGCAGCCCCAGTTGGACGCTGACTTTAATATTTACCATGAGTTACGCCTGATTGCATCATGGTGGTAAATTGGACACAGGATTAGGCCACACTCCCTCCATGCCAAGCCGGTATGTGCAAAAATTTGTGACTTTTTTGTGTTCTATGCCTAGGTGCAGGGATAATAAAATTGATGTTTTACCAATTAATTAACCCACTAGAGACCAAGGGCGTAACTGTACGTCCTTTTTTGCGGTGCATTGCCGCTCAAGGACAGCTGCGCTGCGCCTGTCCCATCCCGCGGTGGGTCCCGGTGGTCAGTGATAGCAACGACCTGCGCCGAGCGCAGGTCGCCGCAGTTCACACTATAAGTGCTGCGATCAGGCTGATGGCAGCACCTATAGTGTGGAATGGAGGGAGAATCGCACAGCCCCAATGCTTGCTATGACACCAGGAGGCTAGTAATGTCCCCATGGTGGGACAGTAAAATAAAGTATTACAGTAAATAAAACTATAATAATATATATAAGTAAATAATAATAATAATAATAATAGTACACATATTTAGTATTGCGGCATGCGTAATGACTCTGGTAATAAAATGATCACATAACTAAACCCGCACGGAATGGGGAGGTGGCCTAAGGGTGCCCTTACACAGAGAGATTTATTTGACAGATTTTTTAAAGCCAAAGCTAGGAATGGTTTTGAAAAGAGAAGAAATCTCAGTCTTTCCTTTTCTGTTCTCCAGTCTTTTCCTGTTCTCAGTTTAAAGTCTGTTCCTGGCTTTGGCTTTAAAAATCTGTCAGATAAATCTCTTTGTGTAAAGGCACCCTAAGGCACCAAACAGCAGCTGAATTGCCTCATACCAATGATCATGTTATGAAACTATTGTTTCCATTTGTCTCTTATTATTGTACACAAGGAATGAGTTTTATCATTAATTATATCTGGTGCAAATATCTGAAACTCTGTAATATATGTTATCAGGGAACTTATGTTTACAATCATCAAGCTTCTTTACCTCACTCTACTAAACTTTTATTCACTCTGAAAACCAGCTCAACTCTGTCCTGTGTTTACAAGACAGACTAGCAACACACTGAGCGGTCAGATTACAAGCTGCAAAACGGGAGTGGGGGATTTCAGAGAGCAGAGATAAACAGAGACTGCAAAGAGACTACACAAGCTAATTAGAGGTAATGGATATTACCCCAGAGCTTGATTCACAGCTTAAGGCCCTATTCCACGGAACGATTATCGTCTGTATTCGGCCGGTACGGACGGTAATCACCCCATGGAATAGAGTGCAACGATCAGCCAACATCGTTCATGTCGGCTGATCGTTGCAGTTGCTTGTTTTTCAACATGTCGAAAAACAAGCGACTGATATAGCAGCGATCTTCTGCCGTCGCTCCGTTGAATAGGAGCATTGGCAGCAGACGCTGCTATATCCTATGGGCTGCCCGGACGATCAGCGATCACCCGGGCAGCCCCCCCGCAGGTCCCGGCCGCTCCTCCCGCACTCACCCGCTCGCTGCAGCCACGCTGAATAGCGGCGGCATCGAGCGGGGAACGAGGAGCAAACGAGCGCTGAGAACGCTCGTTTGGTCCTCTAGACGGCCCGTGGAATAGGGGCATTAGACTGTCCACCACTGCTCTGTAATGTTCATATGCCGCCGCTGCTACTGTCGCTTCTCCCTCAGGTATACTATAAATATATAGAGTAATCTAGTCTGTGTGTGTATAGTGGATGCAGCAGGGGACTTCATAAAAGTTAGGTTTTACCACTAGTTACAATTGAAAAGTATACATGGAACCCGCAGAGGGGAAAACAATTAAGATATGCCATATAGAAGTTATAAAAAACAAGGGGAAAGAGAGGGGGGCGCTTTCCTGGTGTAGTAGGTAGACAGTCTGAAACACTAGGATGCACATGCAAGGAAACACCTAGTGGAGTTGTGCAACAATATAGGCACAACTCTATGTCATGTTTATTCAGAGATGGTGCAGCACACGGAGGACCACCAATGGACAGAGTTATATAGCGACCAGAAATTGTGTTATTCCTCATGTACATACAGGACAGCTTATTCAGAAAAGTTAAATGACGGGTATGCTTTAATAGAAGATATAAATTTTGTTGTATTTTAAGAAATATTATGATTTAATGCTGTCTCGTTAAGGTGCTGACATCATCCCACTTTTTTACTGCAAAAATGTTTTGTTATGTTTTTTTTGGTAGAGAACAAGTTGTTTTTTATAACATACCTGTAGGTAGATGGAATGTGCACAACACAAGACGTGCCTCGGTGAAAATTCACGTACAACCAGAGTCATGTGCTGTCATTTGTGTTCCTGTTTATCAACCTATGCTATCATTTACATAGCTAAAAGAAGCAGCTTGTACATGACTCAATGTTTCTAGTAGTATTGCTTTATTGAACTACCTGAATAATCTCATCTGCTCTCTGTGATGAGGCAAAAAATAGTTACAGATGATTTGCTTATTATTATTTGTCTGTTAAGTCCACCGCTTCTTATTCTGGACATAGGTCAGGTAACTAGCTTTACTTCCTAAATATGTCTTATCGCCGCCACTACTGAACCCAGCATACAGTGTAGTGGCTCTGCCGAAGACACTGTTCACATCTACAGTGGTGTTGGTGGTGCTCAGCTTTTGTGCAGAATCCATACATTAGTATAATAAAGAGAATCTTCAGCGACACTCACCGTGTATTACAGCTTTATTTCAGTATCAACACGCTAACAGGAACACGGAAGGACACTCACACCGGGCCGGGAGAGAGCGTCCGTCCATGTTCCTGTTAGCGCGTTGATACTGAAATACAGCTGTAATATAAGGTGAGTGCCGCTGAAGATTCTCTTTATTATACATACATAAGAACCCCCCAAACACCTTTCCTATAACTTTTTGGTGTAATTTTGTATTGTTTTCTTAGCAAACTAATCAATAAATACAGTGCATGAGTTTTCACTGGATCAGCCTAGTAAGACAATTTGACAGTGCTATTTGACAGTACTATCCAATCCCTCCGGTGCTATTTGCATTTCAGCTAAATACTGTAATAAAAACTTTAAAAAAATGTTTGGTCTATTTTATGCTGTCATGTATTTTTATTTGAGGGTCACAAAAGCTTTTGGTGGACTACAAATAGATGCCAAAAATAAAACGTATATGTCCTGAAACTAAAATACACTCAGTCTATTAAAACCTTTAATTAAGCCACCTTACAAGTCGGAATACCTTTTTGTCAGTATCTTGATGTATACCCACAGCGTATAGCTGAAATCTATCTATATTTTGTACAAATTTTTTGAAAAACACAGAATCTAATGTGAATATGAGAGCTCAGTAATGTAGGCTTGTATAAATTGGTGTGGACTTAATGTATTTACACAATGTAGTTTCCCATTGGGGTTTAGAAAAGATCACTCATGACACATTAATGGAGAGAATTCACGTCACGTATACCGCTGGGGACAATTGTGCGACATTGGCTGTTATTAAGTGCAGATATTGCTCCTTTCTTATTTGGTTCACTTAACTAAGTGCTAGCCATCTGTTATAGCACAGAAAGATCAACAAAGAGAAATTGTCCTGTTTAACTAACCTGAAAATGAATGCATGGATGAATCTTCCCATATGGACCAATTTAAAGAGTTTACCAATGGGCCCATATAAAGAATAAGCATGAAACAACAAATTAGCTGGGTGTTTGCACTCTAATGTACAAGGATATATACTGGGGGTTACTGTGCGATATAAAAATAAGACCAATAAACCTAACTACTTCCAATACAAGGATCTGAATATAGTTATATTGAAAAGAGCTAACCTCAGACAAGGACTTGTCACTTTTAATACTATGCAAATAATAAACTACTGTATATTTAAATGGGAAATTTGGACAACGTTAAAGAGAAGGGCTGCCTTGGAGTAACATCAAACAAGGAGTCCAGATATGACCATTTACTGTGTAACGGGGAGGTGGTGATTTGGAGCTCTATGTATGAAAACCAGGGCTCCAAATCCTATAAAATTATCTTGTGTATGAAAGCATACCTCTTTACCCACTGCAAGTTTCATATTTAGGCTATGTTCACACTCTGTATGAGACCGGCCGGTCTCTGGCTGGATCATCTCCGGCCGCAGAGCTCTGATGCGGGCGCATCAGCGTGCGCCCGCATCAGAGCTTCCCATAGCCCACAGTGAAGCAAGCGGCCGGAGCCGCTTGCTTCACTGTGTGAACTGACAGGGCTTTCTGCGGCCGGAATTCACTGAATTCCGGCCGCAGAAAACTGACCTGTCAGTTTTTTCCGGCGCCACACAGGATCCTGGCCGGAGCGTATACGAAGTGTGTACGCTCCGGCCGGGATCCCATTTACAATAAGACTATTTTCCACACCGCAAAACTACGGCCGTAGTTCTGCGGTGAGAGCTACAGCCGTAGTTTTACGTTGTGTGAACATAGCCTTAAAGGGAAACTATCAGTAGTTTAAATGATTCTAACCTGCTGATAGCTCCTTATTGTTATATAGCCTCTTACCTTAATCTTCTACGCTGTTTTCGTGCAGTTTGTAGTTTAATCGCCTAGCTAGTAAGGCCGTTTAGAGTACTGGGGGAGGGGCTACGCGCCCTGTGTGCAATAGGAAGCAGATTAGATTAGTCTAACCTGCTGATAGTTTCACTTTAATTTTCTCTTGTCTCTGAGTTAGAGGGTAGTGCCTAACCTTTATGATGTCTTCCATACACAGAATATAAACAGAAGAGGAGATCCTGCACTCCTATATATAGCACATTCTGAGAAGCAGCAGTTAGATACTTTATATAGGAATACTGAGCAGTGTAAACTGTCATCAGTGGTGTGAGATCTAATACTTATAATTTCCTGTATTCTCTCTGCAGCCTCTCTGACAGTCTCCACCTCACTCTCCCTTCCCCATAGGCTTCTATGGGCAGCTGCAACATGATGTCTTGGTGAGTTACTAGACAGCTGTTTTTTTTAATTTATTTATTTAAATTGTTTAATGATTAATTTAGGTGGATCATGAGTCTGAAAGGCAGGCATTTCTTTATAATAACAGAACATTTCTCCAATTTGCTTGTATAAGAATACAGAACAGCTGCTACTTGTACTCACACTTGGGTGTGGAATACATTCAAAATAGAAAAAAAAGAGAAGCAGCAGCATCTATTCTTCATATTATCTATTTCATTATGAGCCCCACCAAGCTGCTACAAAAACTAAGCTAAACTGTCCTCTGTAAGAGCAGCCTCACAGTAACATTTTTCAGGAGTCTTGGTCAAGTTTGAGATACCCAAAGCTCACAGCACAATGGAGTGGATAGAATGGAGCCCTTCTTCCCACCACCACCCCAATACCATCAGAGCTAGATTTCAGATTCAACATAATTATCAGAGGAATGCCTCTTTCTCTGCTGCACACACCCTGCTTGCCTGAAATATGACACCTCAACTGCTGTACCGCATATTTATTTATGGATCGCTATATAAAAAGCAATAAATGTGGCAATCAAAGAGATATGCTGAATTACGCAGTACGCACCATTACGACCACAGGTGAAGACCACTATACAACTGCAGAATCACCACAGCACTATCTATCTATCTATCTATCTATCTATCTATCTATCTATCTATCTATCTATCTATCTATCTAATCTATCTCCTATCTATCTTATCTATCCATCCATCCTATATGGACACCTCCACATTACACCTACAGGAGCTTTTAGGACATTCCAGTCTAAATCCATAGGTATTATTATGAAGTTGGTCCTCGCTTTAATAACTTCTTCGACTCATCCGGGAATGCTTTCTGAAATATTTGTTTTTGAAAGTTTTTTCCCCATTCATCCAGAAGAGCCTTTGTGAGGTAAGACACTGATCATGGAGGAGAGGGCTTAGATCCATGTATAACCATATTCTAAAGCAGCTTATGCTGTTTCTAAAATGTGCAAAGCCACAATTATAAGTAAAATAGTAGGAAAGATTTTTTTGGAAATATCTACAAAGCTAAAATGTTCAGCTTTCCATACATATGCATACAGTATAAAATGGGAATATAACTTTCATAAAATCTTTTTTTTTTTACTTTCCTGGAAGGAAAGATAGCCTGGAATATCAGTCAGAATATAAACATCAAGTGCACATTGGCCGCATGTGCACTTGATGCATCTGGTTGGTGTGCTAGATATGGACTTGCATCCAAATATCATATATTCCTTTATTCATATTTTTATAATAAATCTGCATAGTTGTGACGTTGATATGAATGCGATCTTATTTATTCATATAATATTAATCTGTTTTACTATCAATGATGTACAATACAATCTATGCCCTCATTGGTCACAAAATGTAGAGTCTTAATAACCTAATGCCTTTAGTTTAAATGATAAACTATTCAAATGATGCTTAATGTTTCTTTAACTTTGTATTTTGTTGGGTTGGTCAATGTCCCATAGTGACTACTGTACAGTAACCTTTCCTCTAATATAAACAGCACGGTTATAATACAAGTAGTAAAATATTAGTATGGATTAGAAGTGCCTTGGTAACCCCAGAAACAGCCCAACGTGTGAGTATTCATGAAATGAGTACATTCCATAAGGGATTGTCTGTGTTCTGAGTAAGCAGCTTTATAATTCTCTGAATGATTAGAGGTATTATTTCCTTCATGTCAATTCAATAAAGTATGCTTTTCTTTGTCACCCTGAAGGGAATAGGCATATTCCGCCAAGTAACTTGGGAGTAGGGAGACAAATGCAAACAGGGGATTTACTGTACATAGACTACAGTAGAACGCTAGTTGGATGTGTAACTAGGTTAAGTTCAAAGGGATTTACATAATAAAAGAGTGTGGGTCCTGCAGAGACAAGCTGATTGCTGGGAATGGACTGGCTAAACCACTGTGTCATTTCTGAATAGGCTGTGTTGTAGTAAAAAGTTATGGTTTTTATAGGGTTATCCGGTTTGGGCAGTTGCTTCTTTTTCATGTTGGGCCCATTGAAAATAAGCTGATCATAAAGTGTCCCAATGCATGGGCTCCAGGTTGTCTGTTATTTGTGGGGGAATCTGGCAGTAACTGATAGATACCACAGCTAATATAAAGCATTGTATAGTTCCCGTTAAAATAATAGTCCGTCCATGCAATGCACAGGTGCTGTACACTAGGTACTCGTAAGAGAGAAGAGTTCTTTATAGTGGTTCCCTGCTCAAGTACATGGTCCCCTCTATTATATCGACAAATGGGTACTTTCACAAATTACTACCATAGAAGTCAGGTCCACTAAAGTGGTAGACTGGCCAATAACATAGGATAGGGGATCCATGTACTGTATGATTGTAGGGAATCTGAAAATGGAAAAATAGAATACTGGAGAGAAAAAAAAGAAGAAAGGAAGGAAGAGTGGTTAGAAAAGGAGAGTAATGGGAGCTTCATCAGCTAGACCCCAATGCACCATCTGAGGTTCTAGGGTGTCCTAATAAGTGATCCATTGTTTTCAGATGAGTAAGAAGTGGATGCCTTCTCCCATCTCTTCCACAGTGAGCTCTTCAATCCTCATAAGATATTTTAATTTTTGCACCTATTCTGACATGAAATAGCTCTTGTTTATCTCTAAGGATGAAGAATAATGTAGCCGTCAATAAGAAACTTTATAGAAGAATTGTAGCTCAAGAGCACTGACATTATGCTACCTTAAGTGATGAATGTGTAGTCTGCAGTATTAGAAGTGCTACTATTTCTCCATTTCATTGTCATCAAAAAATGTCTTCTGTGTGCCATTGTGTTTAACATTTCCAGTAACACAATAGTTACTCATTATGTAAAAGCAGACCATTTTTACTATGACTTACTACTCTTCACTAATGCTATTGTAACACAGCAAGTATTCTTGTTCTCATGTTTCCTCTGACTTTGCTGTTTGTTGTATGTACTGTATACTTGTCATTGTGCACACGCTCTGCAGCGACAAACTTCCAAATTTATTAACAACGCAGAGAAAATGGAAACAATCCAGTATATTACATAGAAAGCAGGGAAATACCGTCTTCAGCCTTTCTTCCGTACATAACATGAAAGTTTCACGACATAGAGAAGGAGGAGCTAAGCACTCTTCATAAAACCCTTTTAGTGTATGCAATCTGTATGCTGAAAATTTTAAAGTAATATTAAAAATTGTTGACAATGTAGTTTATATTAAGGCTGCAAGATTGACATCTGAAGGCTTATAATGGGGAACAATAAATTAGACACGGTGCACATTATTTGTATTGTTGCCACAAAAATTAGAGGCACCAGAATTGTCAGTGGGGAAGTCAAACACATAGAGTATGTGGTAATGGTCTGTGTAATAAAGCCCTTACTCTAAGCAGTTCAAATGTTTACCTTTTCATTCCCATTAAACATTCCCACAGCGAAACATACAATGTGAGCTTAGAGGGTGTGGGGTGCATGTACAGTTTTTTGTGGTAGTCTACTTTCACACGTTCAGTAGTATTTTAGGGCCATATATTTATGGTAATGATTTACTAAGGTTTTCCCAGCAGCAAAAGGTCGAGTTTTTGTCAATTTTTTTTTTTCAACTCTTAGTAGACCGACACATTTACTAAAGGTATATGACACAATGGTAGAGATTTATCAAAGGGTGTAAAATTTAGACTGGTGCAAACTCCCCACAGCAACCAATCACAGCTCAGCTTCCAGCTCTGGTGAAAGGAAAGAGGAGCTGTGATTGGTTTCTGTGGGCAGTTTGCACCAGTCTAAATTTTACACCCTTTGATAAATCTCCCCCAATTTGTCCAAAAACCTGAAAAACCTGTCATTTTTCTCTGAAACCGGGTGTGTCATATATGTGTCATATGTGTGTCCTTTAAAGCCTGCTACAACCGACAGATTTACTAAGCAAACTCATTTTTTGAAGGATTTTCTATTGTAAAAACCAGCCACTTCTAGAGTGGCGGGATGGTCGGCTAAACCATTGGGCATGTGCCACATTATTGAATGAAAAACAACAGCATAATGGTTTAAAATTGATGCATTGTTAGTAAATGTGTCCCTCTGTCCGCAATCATTGTCTGCGATCCACAAAAAATTCATCCATAGTGCATCCGTAATCAGTATTTTTTGAGGATACACAAAAAATGGACCAATGATAATTAAATTAAGGTGATCCTTAATTTCAGCGTCCATAATGTCTGCAGTAAATATGTCTAGTTGCAGGGGGTCAGACCACTGGAACACTCAGCTTCTGTATCTCAAGAACATCTCACATTAGAATTGATTGCAGGTAAAACATCCCCACCACCACTCCACTCATTATTTGTTGGACTCAGGTCCCTTTTCTTGAGAATGCGACGAGTCCCTATCCCCATTAGAATCAATGGAGCCGCCTCATAGAGGGGAGGGGGTTTCAAGGCATCCAGCCTTCAGTTTTGATCACATCGTAATAAAAAAGAACCAATAATGAGAATGTGGCAGCCTTATATCACTACTAAAATACATGCACAGCTAAGGCTCTATTATTTTTAAATGACCATCATTGGTGGCAATTCAGTAGTTTTCAGTTATTGTTCATTACAATCATCTCTTAATGGTGTATAATAAATGAATGTTAGGCGTTGTAAATGGAATGAGAAGGGCGTTGTTGAAGTTGCTTTTAGCTGGAAAAATGTTTAGGTCAAGTTAGGTCACCCATTTCTATGTACAATACAGAGGAAAGCGTCACAAAATATTGTAACACAATATGAGCAAAAATCATGGGCGCTGTAATGGTTGTTAAAAGGGCCCCTGACTGCTTGACCTCTTGGATAATCACTAGTGCAGTGTAGTTATGTAATTCTTCTTGCCCCTCTCCTTTTGTGTAGTTTCCTGGTGTTAGTGGCCTGGTGGGTAACTGCCAATGGGAAATGGACCCCCCCCCCCCCCTCCCCGATTTCACACCCCTCTTTATACAAAACTTCTTGGGTCTTCGTCTTCCTTGACATATATTGTGGATTCTGGTTGAATGCAATTGGTTGGATCAAAGCAAACTTGATCGACAGTTTGCACCTATAACATCTGTTCAAGATTAGCGCTGTAGATGTTATAAATTAAGTTTTATTATTAAAGTTGTGGCTTTATTAACATAACAAAAGTAATTCTATTAATCTATGTCCTTTTTTAAGGTTGCAGGGTATAGTTAGGTTCCCACAATGAAAAATAAGGGCCACAACGCCTGTCATTTGCCCTTATTTTCACATTGTGGGAACATAGCCTATGGGTACGTGATTTTGGTTCCCAGCAGTAAAGAAGATTTATGTCAAAAACCTAAACTTTAATAATGATATATCGCTGCCAGCACAATGTACGTCTCCAGAAAACATTACTGGCACCAAGATCAAAGATGTTACATCCCCTTGTATGGTTTTACACATTAGCATTGAGCTATTTTGGTCCAATATGTAAAGAATAAAGACCCAGACAGATATTAATAAAGCAGAACACAAAGAATGGTAAAGACTGAGGATCAGTCAACCATAGTATATTCAGATTATGGTTATATTATCTCCATATTAGCAAATAGTCACCAAGAACGTGACATTGAATAGTTCGTTGCTTCACGTATTGAGCACAGTATAAATACATTTTTCGGCTATGTTGGAAATGTTCGGACAACAGTCAGGTGAAAGACTTTTCATACGAGAAAGATCTTTTCTTCACGAATGATGTTGAGAAAGAACATTCCCAGAATACTCCTAGCGATTGCTTGTCCTCCACCGGATGTCATCGATCATGCATGGGCAGTTTAAACCACTTTAACAGGCAAAATGAACTAAAATGTGTATGGCTGTGTCTACGAAAAGACTGTTCATCACAGGATTGTTTGTCAACAGTTGTTTAGCATTAACCTACTTTTATCTAATGTGTTAGCTAAGAGTTTGCTATATTGCCTTAAATATTTGATGGGTCATCAGTCACTCATATTCCAGCTACCGATACCCGGGACCCCCACCTGTACAACCATTTACCCCCTTATTCAGCAAAATCAATTGCATACTAAAAATTGCCTGGACCGTGCTGCTAAGCTTTAGCCAGGATCTCCTCGGCAGTTGATCAAGGGTCATCAGTTGTGCAATATTATAGGCCAGAGGAAAGAACTGATATACAGTCTGTAAATTTTGCTTTATTTTGGCATCTGAGACTATGGTAAAATATTGTAATTGTCCTGCTTCTCAATTTTAGGAACCAGTATCAGCGCCTCATTAGCTGACACAATTTACCTTTTCCAAAACAATACATATCTAATTCTTGTATATTATTCTGCTTTAGCTGTCTAAAGGGGGCTATACACCTGCATGTCTATTTTTTTCCCACGGCCGTAGTTTCATCCGCACATTTACAGCCGCATAAAAAATACAGCCGCACAGTTACGTGTGAACCTAGCCTAAGGCTATGTTCACACTACGTATGTTTCCGGCCGTAGTGAGAACCGCGAATATACGCACGTAGTTTTGAGGTTGATATGTTCGCTTGAAAGTATATGATATACGGCCGCACAATGCACACTACGTATGAGCTTACGGCCGGATCATATACGGTGCCGTGCAAAATGAACAAGACCATTGTTTGAGGACGGAAATGTTGAAACTCACGCCCTTGGATTACCATGCGGTCCCGTACGGAGTACTTATTTCAGCCAAATTGAACTTGATTTTTAGATCCAAAAGGTTCTGTGTGTTTTATTGGGCTGGGCGAAGATTTCCAAGTAAATGACCTGTTTCAGATCGCTTCGAAACAAGCTAGGGAAGCATAACTGTACTACGGGCGTATGTTCGCGGTTCGCCCGCATGTTCGCAATCCGGCCGCATGTCTATTTTTCCCACAGCCGTACTTTCAGCCGCACATGTACGGCTCCGTACGAACTACGGCCGGACTCATACGTAGTGTGAACATAGCCTTAAAGGAGAAGTCCTGCAAAAAAATGTATTAAAGTATTGTATTGCCCCCCAAAAGTTATACAAATCCCCAATATACACTTTTTACAGGAAATGCTTATAAAGGGCTTTTTTCCCTGCACTTACTACTGCATCAGGGCTTCACTTCCTGGATGACATGGTGATGTCCCAACTCCCAGAGCTGTGTGGGCTGTGCCTGCTGGAGAGGGTGATGGCAGAGGGATGCTCAGTGTCCCTCAGTGTCCCTCTGCCATCATCCTCTTCAGCAGCCACAGCCCGCACAGCTCTGGGAGTTGGGTCGTGACATCACCAATTCATCCAAGAAGTGAAGCCTTGATGCATTAGTAAGTGCAAGGAAAAAAGCACTTTATAAGCATTTCCCGTAATAAATGTATATTGGTAATTTGTATAACTTTTGGGGGGCAATACAATACTTTAATAAAATTTTCACAGGACTTCTCCTTTAATAGTTGTTGGCTGAATGTTTGGATGATAACTTTTCTTTTCTGATCTCCCTAAACACATAACATTCAGCATAGCTGATCAGTCATATATTCTGAATAGAGAGAGGAGGGGTAAGTAGTTACCAGACAGCTGAAGCCCAACATGTCTGATCTTTCTCTCCCCTGATGCCATCAGTCAGGAGGTCCCCATACACTTTAGATAGTCCGTTCGTTCGACCACAGTCAGTGGCGTGAACCAACCAAGGCTATTGTCTTGATCTGTCCACCCTTACCAAACATATACGTTACTTGTGAAGCAACACCTGAAGTGTAATCCATAGATAAGAGCATTGCATAATCAACAGACGTAGACTTTTCTCAGGCACAAGATTAACAACGTCTCTAAATCAACTGCTACAATAGACTTATTCGTTGGCTTTGCCCACATAAAAACTATGATAATCCCAATATAAAAGACATCCATTAATATGGACTCCTTTTTCTATGATACTCTTGCATTTGAAAGCATAGTCAATCCTACTGTTCAATGTAAATCATTGATATGCAGAAATATCTCCTGAGATGTGTGTGTTTTTTTTAAATTAAAATAAAGATTATTTTAGCTATAGATAATAGGGGCACTGCTTGTTTCCTATTCACACTGAAAACTCAATCTCATGCCTGACACCACAATACTCATATACTTCATATAGCAAGTCTGAGTAAGCCAAACTTATTACCTCATTACACTTTCGAATACAGTTAAAAGATATTCTGGCCAGTGGTATGTCTAAAGGAAGCTCTAGCTGTATTTCTGGCCCATGATAGTCTATGGACATATCTGGTGTATATGCCATCTACACATTTGATGTCATACACATCAAACATGGTGCTTCATGCAATATTAATCTACATTTTTAATGAATACTTGTTGTAAAAAAAATGTAGACTCTAAGGCTACATCCACACAACCACAGAGCTGTCCGCAGCCGTGGACCTTCAGCTATTGATAGCATTACGAATGTTCATCCATAACTGTTTGCAATTGCATGGACCCATTCATTGAGAATAGGTAATCAATACCACAACTACGGTTCATACTAGGGCCTGCCAGTATTTTTTCCAGCACAAATCATGGTCCAGAACGGACCTGTAACACCTACAGGCATGTGTATGGTGCCATAAAAATGAATGGGTCCATATTCTGTCCACAATTGAGAATGTGTGCATGTAGCCCTATATTAGTCACATGTTTTATTATATAATATCTGATGCTGCATATCTGTCCTGGACCAGTTATAAATTGACAACATGAGACTAGTGTGAACAAAGCATAAACTACCTGCTTATTGATCATTACAAATACTGGAATTCATTCCATAGACATGATGGGGCACGTTTATTATTATGTGCCCTGACGTAAACAACGGAAAAGGTGCAGATATTTGTGCAAACCAACCTGTTTGTGCACAGATCTGTACCTTGTCATTGTCGTAAGCCCCATTCACCTAATGGGTGGACAGGGGGTGTACCAAGGCATGGAGGAGGTGTAGCTTCCTCCCACCCCTAATTTATCATGATTTACACCATGGCAGAAGTCTTCACCTGCTCCTGTAGACTTGTGTGTGCGGTCCAATAAGAGTATGCCAGTCTTGATAAAAAATAATGTATAGTAGGTAATCGCAGAACACTTTCGTTCTCCTTTACAGGTTGATGGTGCTCTGGACCCCCATATATGAGACACATCTTTCTTTTACTAATAAGACACATTGGGGCAGATTTACTTATCTTATTTAGACAGAGAAAACAGATCAGGGAGTACAGGATACACCAAATGTTTTACAGTGGCTCCTGTGATGACATTGGCGCAACTTGTCAGACATGTTAGACATTCTTATGTAACTGTACAGCGCCTAATGCTTGGCTTACTTTGCACCAATATTTTGCATCAAGATTTTGGCACAGGTTGTCCTATTTCAAGTCATTTTTTTCTGCTGAGTCAGGTCCTGTTGTGAAGGTGAAAAACAGAAGCAGGTGCTCCGGGCACAGCACGTCTGCTTCAGCAACATGTCTAGAACATGCTGCCACATTTTGCACCACGTAGGCACCAACCGTTTGGCACATATAATGGCAAAATATAGGCAAAAACACATTGTTTAACCTCCCCCAATATGTAAATGCTGCACCTACAAGAACATAAATTAGGTTTGTGCAACAAAATTTATCCAGTATAGAACCCAAGTATACTGTATGCCAATCGCAAGAAGTTCTTTATATATCATTGGAATCAAATCCACTGGACACATTGTGCCCTACTGTCAATGACAACATAACAACAGAAGTTTGTTACAGGGATCAAACAATAGCATATACAGTATATTTGGCTACCGTTCCTGCATTGCTATA
This sequence comes from Dendropsophus ebraccatus, assembly GCF_027789765.1. Classification (NCBI taxonomy): domain Eukaryota; kingdom Metazoa; phylum Chordata; class Amphibia; order Anura; family Hylidae; genus Dendropsophus; species Dendropsophus ebraccatus. The sequence goes on along the minus strand of NC_091460.1, from coordinate 65,820,131 downwards.
ATCTACTTCACAGTATATACAGTAGGATCATTGAAGGACAGAAATGTGCAGGTAGAATCAGAAACAGAGTACAGTAACAGGCAGGTGGATACAGAATCTCATCCACATGTTGTAACATGTGCAATCTACTGTGTGTGACCTTACCCTTACAGCAAGAAACAGTATATCTAATGCTACAATATAAAAGGATTTTTAATAATAAGTAAATGTAAATCTCCATACAACTGCAATCACTCCTTTCTTCTAAGCTCAGAGAAAGTGCTGTGTGTGAACAGGTCCTATTAATCCCTTCACAATCTACCAATGCATTTTCCGCATTGCAAATGTAGCATAGCTGATTTTTCCATTTAGGTATTTGTAGCTGCAATACTGTGCCTTGATATATGATAATATGGTAATGATATATGATAATATAGAGGTTTTATATGCAGTCCTATGCAAAACTACAAATCACACAAATGACAAGTTGGTTGACAAGCAGGCAGCCAGTAGGAGCTCAGTCTGTATATAGTGCATGTGTGTGCAGTTATGGGCTCATCCCAAATATGTAAGGGAACTCCTTCCCAGCAGACACACCTCCCTAAAGATCTTCACCCTTTCAATGCCAGGAGCCCTTTAAGCTGCAATGAGAGTGAAATCTAGAAGAGAACTTACAGTTTAGAGGGTGTTCTTCTTTTGCTAAGGTCTCCTCTTCTCTCTGTCTATGCAGTATAGGATTCTTGCAGGGATTGTTTTTAGCAGCTTGATCTGGCAGGAGCCAGGCACCACGTTACACAGGGGCTGCACACAGCATATACAGCTACAGGGTGTTGGGTGTCTGACAGGCAGCATGGAAATCTAGAGGTGGGGGAGAGGGAGGCGCACTCACTCACTGAGCACATTCACACCAATGGCAATGAGCTGCACAGGGATCCGCCTTTGGTTTGGTTCTTTGGCAGATGTGGATTTCATTGGACATAAAGTTAGCTCTGACAGAAGCAAACTGTTCTCACATACACTGTACAAAAGTAACGCTGCCTTCCAGGGCTGGAGAAGACTGCATTCCAATAGGGAGGAAGTGAAGATACACATCCCATGTAATTGCACTGCAGAAGCTTCCATAGACCGAACAGTCATTGCTTATATTATTACAGGCAACCTATAGAAAAGCAAGGAACAACAAAATTATTATTCCCACCAAGCCCCTGATTGCACTCCACTGGGCCCATAGCTGGGGCTACATGCCAGCTTTGGTCCTGTAACATTCAGTATTCCCTTTGTAGCTCGTGAGTGGGGCTCCCATTGACTGTTCCCTCTAAGCCAGCACCTCGAAAAATATTAATATAAAATGATCTCCTGGCGGCAGAATTCTACTGGATCTCTCCAAAGCTGTATCTCATCCTCTCCTTGCTATTGCTATGAATTCTGCCATCTCTTGGTTTCCTTCCCAATCAGCAGATTCGGCTTTCAGTACCATCTCTTTGCTGATGACACCCAGTTATATAACTCTTCCCGTGACATTATCCCACTACTACTGGGAAACATCCATGAAGATTCTCTCCATCTTTTTTTCTTTATTGTGGATATATATGTTGTCCTTTTCTTGTATTGCACACATGATGTAACATTAAGACTGCAAACGGGTAATGTCCATTCGACATAGGGCCATGTTTACATTGTGTGCGGTCATGTGACTCCGAGCTGGTCAGCTGACCTGCGGGATGTCATATGACCGCACATACAACCTCGCTCCGGATGACGCTCGTTGAGTGGCAGTTCCGGCGCCGGGTTTCCGGGAATGACGCGGTCATGTGACGCGGTCACGTGTCGCGTGTCATTTCCGGTCTTATGATGCGGTCCATGGATGCAGCAACTAAGGTATTCAGTGTTATTTGCAAACGAGAGGAATAGGATAGCAATATGATGGGTGAAGGGGGAAGTTAGGCAGGGGTATAATGAATTTACATATAGGAATAACATAGATATATGAACGTTTGCCTATCATGTGACGAAACAAGATCATGTGACCGAGAGACATCATTTCCGGTTTTCCGGCATTACTGATTATCCCATATGATACACATGATGGGCATGTGCTTGATTGGCTACATGGGGTTTATAAGGTTTGGGCTCAGTACTTGGGACATCACCCTCGAAAAAGCAACACGCGAAACGCGCGTCGGGTGTATGGTTAGGTGGACTCGTATACTAAGGACACGTATGGGTAATATTTACTATATGTGGATGGTATTTTTTTCTGTGTGCTCACTGTGAGTTATATTTATTTCTTGTATGTAGTACCAACCCAGTGCCCAGTATATATGTGTATATATAGGTTCCCCCTTTTTCTACTGTTATCTATTTTGTGATACCATATCTTATGTACAAGAACCTAGTTAATCCACCGTCTTTATGGGGATTTGTATTAGCTCCAGCCCCCCTGTTATGTATTTTTAATTGAAATATTTTTTTTTGATATTCTAATAACAATAAAAAATAAAGTACTTATATATATATTGGTCTTGCATTCATAGTTTTTTCTTTTGGTTTTTATCCATGAAGATATGTACGTCCGCTGTCTCTTACATCATACCGTTTGTCTGAACTTGTCTACTTGAACCTAATATTTTTAATAAAACTCCTAGGCTGAACATTCACCATCTTTGGGTCATGTTAAATTTTTAATTACCTTTCTCTCCTGACATATAATGTCAAGGAAGAGAGGGATCAGCAAATCATCCAGTGACTATTACATGATCTGGAGGAGCAAGCAAGAGCCGGCCTGTCAGGTCAGCGCTCGCTAGCTCCTCAGTTCCCGCTCGAACGGGTAAGAGCTGGGGCGCCGCGGGGAGTCCATAGGAGATAGCGGTGAGATAGCGGCTCCTATTGCACGGAACGACGCCCAGCAGACTATCATTATAGTTCAAAATTTTTGCAACAAGTTGAAAGACAAGCATCAGCCAACATCGTACAAGTGGGCTGACCGTTACCTTTTAACCGGAGCCATTACACCAAGCGATTATCGCCCATAACGGCCGATAATCGGCCAAATACTGCCAATATTCGATTGATGTAATAGGGCCTTAAGGATATTGCCCTGTGTTATAAAGACAACGATCAGCTGGATCTGATCATCGGCTGATCGTTGTCTTTCAGTAGGTATAAAAATCATCAGCTGCACGATCGCTACACATCACTCCGTCTAATAGGAGGTATGCAGTCAATGAAAGTGCAGAGAAAATAACAAAACTATACTTTACCTCTCTACACTCCTCCTGGCTCACCATAGCCGCTGCTGACGCTGTCTCTGCAGTGATGGGCGGCTCAGCCAATCACTCTCCCATCTCGTCCATTGATTGGATGAGCGGCTTGTCGTTTCAGTAACAACTCAGAAGTGCCAGCTGTGGTTTTGGGGAATGGGGGGAAAACCGGAATGTCATAAAGAAGCGAGGGAACAAGAAGAAGTAAAGCATAGCTTTATTATTTGTATGCAACAAGGGCTGCACAATCGTTGAGCTGTATAATAGGCTCTGTAAGAGAGTGACAGTCTATAATATCGGCACATGTTACATAGAGTATCGGCCTGTGTAATGCAGCCCTTACTGTCCTTTCTCTATACAGAACACAGGAACATATGTCCGGGCATTAAAAGCAACTAGATATATAGGGCCACATAACATCAAAACAAATAGTATTAAATAGCATCCAAGTCTATCATATTACAAGTCTGGCAAATGATCTGGGACAGTAAAGGGTTATTGCCAGCCCCCCCTGAATGTTTATGATATAAAGAAACTAGGTGAAAGAGTTAATATCTGTTGATCTGGCTCAGTATGAGGGTCAATTAATTCTGTATCCATCCACTAAATTTAAACAGTGTGTGAACATCGCCTGTGTTTTCAATCCACTCCAGGTTTTGGTTGAAAAATACTGACCAAAATACAGTACTAAGAAAAAATACTGTGTGGGAACATAACCTAAGGCTATGTTCACACTACGTAAAAGTACTGTACTTTGTACAGAGTGGCACACTGCCTATTCTTCTATGGAATCCCAGCTTAGTATATTTAGTATACTTAGTATATGCTCCGGCCAGGATCCCATGCGGCACCGCGAAGAAATGACATGTCAGTTTTCTGCGGCCGCTATTCAGTGAATTGCGGCTGCAGAAAGACCTGTCAGCTCACACAATGAAGCGAACGGCTCCGGCCACTTGCTTCATTGTGTGCTATAAGAGTTCTGATGCAGGCGCGCGCTGATCCCAGTACGTAAGTACCGTCCGGGATGATCTTTGCAGAGACCGGCCGTTTCGTGACCTGACCGGGTCACAGAACGGCCGGTCTCTTACGCTATGTGAACATAGCCTTAGTAAGGCTGTATTCATGTTTTCCAGGCAGTCCCTGGACTGCATGCATCTTCTCCAGCCACTGGAAGACACATGCTAAATGTTGTGGAGTTTGCAAGTTCACTCATCTCTAACCATCATAATGCAGAATGGGGCATATAAAATATTCTTCTTAGAGGTTTAACCCCTTCAAGACCAAGCCTATTTGCACCTAAAAGACCAGGCTCATTTTTCAAAATCTGACCTGTCTCACTATATGCGCTTATAGCTCAGTGATGCTTTAACGTATGCTAGCGATTCTGAGATTGTTTTTTCGTCACATATGGCACTTTATATTAGTGGAAAAATTTGGTCACTACTTTGTGTGTTTTTTGTGAAAAACATCAAAATATCATGAAAAATTGAAAAAATTAGCATTTTATGAACTTTGAAATTCTCTGCTTCTAAAAAAAGAAAGTTGTATTACATAAATTAGTTACTAAGTCACATAACCAATATGTCCTCTTTATTCTGGCTTCATTTCATAAACATATTTTACTTTTTTAGGGTGTTACGTGGGTTAGAAATGTATCAGCAAATTACCACATTTTCGTGAAAGTTTCCAAAACTGATTTTTTTAGGGACCAGTTCTTATTTTAAGTTGATTTAGGAGGTTTGTATACTGGAAACCCCCATAAGTGACCCCATTTTGGAAACTAGACACCTTAAATAATGAATCTAGGGGTATAATGAGCATTTTAACCCTACAGTGGCTGGAGGAAAGTATTCACCATTAGGCTGTAAAAAAATGAAAAATTAAAATTTTCCAATAATATATACATTTAGATTAAAGTTTCTCATTTTTAAAAGGAACATGAGAGAAAAAGCACCCCAAAATTTGTAACACATGTTCTCTTGAGTACTACGGTACCCCATATGTGGGCGTAAACCACTGCATGGGCACACAGCGGGGCTCAGAAGGGAAGGAGCGCCAATTAGCTTTTCCATTGCAGATTTTGCTGAAGAATTTTCCGAGCGCCAGGTGCATTTGCAGTGCCCCTGTAGTGTCAGCAGAGAGAAAAAAAACCATAAGTCACCCCATTTTGGAAAGTACACCCCTCAAAGAATTCATTTTGGGGTAGGATGAGCAATTTGACCCCACAGGTGTTAGAGGAAAGTATTCAAAATTAGACAGTAAAAATGAAAAACTCAAATTTTTTCCAATAATATGTTCCTTTAGTTTGAAATTTTTCAATTTCACGAGGAACAAGAGAAAAAAGTACCCCAAAATTTGTAACGCAGGTTCTCATGAGTACAACGGTACCTCATATGTGAGCATAAACCACTGCATGGGCACACAGCGGGGCTCAGAAGGGAAGGAGCGCCAATTAGCTTTTTCAATGCAGATTTTGCTGAAGAAGTTTCTGAGCGCCAGGTGTGTTTGCAGAGCCCCTGTAGTGCCAGCGGAGTAAAATCTCGCCATAAGTCACCCCATTTTGGAAAGTGCACCCCTCAAAGAATTCATTTTGGGGTGTGGTGAGCATTTTGACCCCACAGGTATTAGAGGAAAGTATTCAAAAGTAGACAGTAAAAATGAAAAACTCAAATTTTCCCAATAATATGTTCCTTTAGTTTGAAATTTCTCAATTTCACGAGGAACAAGAGAAAAAAAGTACCGCAAAATTTGTAAAGCAGGTTCTCCTGAGTAAAAAGGTACCTCATATGTCGGTATAAACCACTGTATGGGCACACATCAGGGCTCAGAAGGGAAGGAGCGCCAATTAGCTTTTTCAATGCAGATTTTGCTGAAGAAGTTTCTGAGCGCCAGGTGGGTTTGCAGTGCCCCTGTAGTGCCAGCGGAGTAAAATCTCGCCATAAGTCACCCCATTTTGGAAAGTGCACCCCTCAAAGAATTCATTTTGGGGTGTGGTGAGCATTTTGACCCCACAGGTATTAGAGGAAAGTATTCAAAAGTAGACAGTAAAAATGAAAAACTCTAATTTTCCCAATAATATGTTCCTTTAGTTTGAAATTTCTCAATTTCATGAGGAACAAGAGAAAAAAAGTACCGCAAAATTTGTAACGCAGGTTCTCCTGAGTAAAAAGGTACCTCATATGTCGGTATAAACCACTGTATGGGCACACATCAGGGCTCAGAAGGGAAGGAGCGCCAATTAGCTTTTTCAATGCAGATTTTGCTGAAGAAGTTTCTGAGCGCCAGGTGGGTTTGCAGTGCCCCTGTAGTGCCAGCGGAGTAAAATCTCGCCATAAGTCACCCCATTTTGGAAAGTGCACCCCTAAAAGAATTCATCTTGGTGTGTGGTGAGCATTTTGACCCCACAGGTATTAGAGGAAAGTATTCAAAAGTAGACAGTAAAAATGAAAAACTCGAATTTTTCCAATAATATGTTCCTTTAGTTGGAAATTTCTCAATTTCACGAGGAACAGGAGAGAAAATTCACCCCAAAATCTGTAACGCAGGGTCTCCTGAGTAGAACGGTACCCCATATGTGGGCATAAACCACTGTATGGGCACACAGCAGGGCTCAGAAGGGAAGGAGCGCCAATTTGCTGGAGCAAAACCGCAGCTAGTAACAGTTATTAGAATAGCGCAGTTACTAAAATACAATAAAAAAAATTAGATTACAGGTAATGTGGGGTGGTTACGGGTAATCTGGGGTGGTTCCGGGTAATCTAGAGGTGGTTACGGGCAGTCTGAGGTGGTTACGGGCAGTCTGAGGTGGTTACGGGCAGTCTGGGATGGTTACGGGCAGTCGGGGGTGGTTACGGGCAGTCTGGGGTGGTTACGGGCAGTCTGGGGTGGTTACGGGTAATCTGGGGTGGATACGGTCAACATGGGGTGGTCACAAGCAACCTGCTGTGGTTACGGCAACCTGGGGTGGTTACAGGCAACCTGGTGTGGTTAGAGGCAACCTGGGGTGGTTAGAGGCAACCTGGGGTGGTTATGGGCAATGTGGGGTGAATATGGACAACCTGCTGTGGTTACAGACAATCTGGTATGGTTACAGGCAACCTGCTGTGGTTACGGACAATCTGGGGTGGTTGCGGACAATCTGGGGTGGTTACAGGCAACCTGCTGTGGTTACGGATAAACTGAAGTGCTAATAGGTAATCTGAGGGGGGTACCTGTAATCTGGTGTGGTTACGGGCAATCTGGAGGGGGTCACTGGCAATTTGGGGTGGTTAGAGGCAAGGTGCAGTGTTCAGAGGCAAGGTGCGGTGGTCATAGGCGATGTGCGGTGGTCATAGGCGACGTGCGGTGGTCAGAGGCAAGGTGCGGTGGTCATAGGCGACGTGCGGTGGTCATAGGCGACGTGCGGTGGTCAGAGGCGACGTGCGGTGGTCAGAGGCGACGTGCGGTGGTCAGAGGCAACCTGCGGTGGTTGCGTGCAATCTGGGGGGTTACATGTAATCTGGCATGATTACGGGCAATCTGGGGTGGTTATGCCCAACCTGCGGTGGTTATGCCCAACCTGCGGTGGTTAGGGGCAACCTGGAGGGGTTACAGACAATCTAGAATTGTTACGGATAGAGTGAACTGCTTATAGCTAATCTGGGGTGGTTACATGTAATTTGGGGTGGTTACAGGCAATCTGGGGTGATTACGGACAATCTGGAGGGGGTCACTGGCAACGTGTGGTGGTTACGGGCAACGTGCGGTGGTTACTGGCAACGTGCGGTGGTTATGGGCAACGTGCGGTGGTTACGGGTAATCTGGGGGGTTACGTGTAATCTGACGTGATTACGGACAACCTGGGGTGGTTACGGGCAACGTGCGGTGGTTACGGGCAACGTGCGGTGGTTACGGGCAACCTGAGGTGGTTACGGGTAATCTGGGGGGGGGGTTAGGGGTAATTTGGGAGTAAACTCTAATTATTACTATAATAAAAAGTGTGTGTTTTATTTTTTTGTATGTTTGTCACTTTTTGTACTTTATACATTCATTTTCACTGTATTACTATGATTACTGTGATATTTTCTATCACAGTAATCATAGTTCAGTGACAGAGACCAAATTGGTCTCTGTCACTTTAAATTTTCAGAGCTTGGCTGGTTGTGGAGCGCATGCGCACTTCATAACCAGCCAGGACACCGAAGAGGAAGGAGCTCCGTGGATCCGGTGAGTATATGGGGAAGGGGGGGGGTGACAGGGGGGGTGGGGGGCGACTTGGGGGGTGGGGGGACATCACTTTTTATCCCCTGTCACCAATCATTCATGGTGACAGGGGATAAAAAGTGCCTGGAGCACATGGCACAAGCGATCAGCGGTATATAGTATATACCGCTGATCGCTTGTACCGGGACCCCACAGGGGGGGTCCCGATGACTGCCCCATGCTCTCCGCTACCTCCGGTGGCGGAGAGCATGGGGCTTTCATTCATTTTTCTTTTTTGATCACTGTGAACAGACATTAGTCTGTTCACAGTGATCGCGGCGGCCATCTTGGATCCGATGGCCGCCGCGGGAGGGGGGGTTAGTGACTGGGGCACTAGGGGGCTGATCTGGGGGCTGATTTTTACTTATTTCATCTCCCCCCACTGTGGATTCACGGTGGGGGGAGATGAAATACAGCGGCGGCACCGGCCCATTAGTGACCGCCGTTTCGGCGGTCACTAAGGGGTTAATGGGGGTCAGCTGCGGGATCGCAGCTGATTCTCATTATCTCCGGTGCTGTACACAGATGAGAGCAGGATCGCTGTCCCTGCAGCGATCCCGTTCTCATCACAAAGCCCCGTCAAAGCCGGAACGTATATGTACATTCCTACTGCACGGGGCATGTGCAATAGGAACGTATATATACAGATGGCTGACGTGAAGGGGTTAAACAGCTAAAACAGGACCCATAGATTTCTTTGATGGTTGTATTATCGCTTATTTAACCTGTAATTTTATAAAGGTGTTATATTTATTACGTTTGTATTTTAGTGTATGAAAAACTGCAGATTTATGTATGACCTTTAGAACTGCTCAAAGGGAACCTGACGTCATTTTCATGCTGCCCAAGCCATGAATCATTAGACGGTCTTTGCTAGCATCTCTTTGCCCCCTCCAGTCTTGATTGATAGATCTCTTTATGTTGGGGGATAGAGAGAGATTTATTACTTAAAGATGGCAGAGCAGATAGGAATCACAGAGGACTGCCTTAAAGATTGTGGTTCATGCAGCATGAAAGTGAAGGTTCCCTTTAAGATAGTTCCCTTGGATGCAATAAGATTTTCCTTATAATGTGGTTCTTGGTCCAGGCACTGCTACTGGGACCAGCTTTGCAATAAAAAATACTTAGTACTTAGCCACTATGCCGCCCTAGCATTGTATAACTGTACTTCATATATATATATATATATATATATATATATATATATATATATATACTGTATAGTGAATGGGTAGGGAACCTTGGCTCTCCAGCTGTTGTGAAACTACAACAGCTTAAGCTTCGGCTGTCCAGGCATGATAGGAGTGGTAGTTTTGCACCAGCTGGAGAATCAAAGTTCCCTACCCCTGCAATAGCGGGAGGGTCAGTGTTTAGATTCCTTATCTCATGGCTGTAGTAGATATTAGTTGTAAAGAGCGTCTCTTGCTTTGGACAACCTGTCCTGCATTACACAGATTACCCATTGATTAATTGGACAGTGTGTAATGCTCTGTTTCTCCTGTAGTGGCGTTGTAGGAAAATTGAACACTGTTTGCCAGATTTCCTCTCAGACTACAGCTAAACATAGGGGGTCCTAGCAGGAGGGCGCTTTATCTGCTTATTGTCAAAGGGCTCTTCTAATAAGTAAGGTTTGTCCAAAGTAAAGAACTTTCCATGCTAAAATTATACATATCCAAATGCTCCCTAAACTTTGTAATGTGTAATGTGTGGAGCCTTGTCCAAACCCTTATTTGTCATGGAATAGGATAAGTATTTGTGTGATAACATATTATGTCAGTTATAATGTAGCTCTGTAGTCTATAAATAAGCACAAATAGCTAATAAATACAGCTCTCAGTTTGAAAGGTTTTTTTTTCATGAACTTGGCAGCAATCTCTTGCCAGCATTTCATTATACACAGTGGGTTTGGTGGCGAAAAGCTATTTCTTCACTGTTACTGACTTCTTTATAAACAGAAATGGAGTGTAATACTACCAATAATACTAGACTTAAAGTTAGACCATACAGCATCTAAATAATACAGGGTCGAAAATTTTAAATCATGAGGCGTGTACATAATACTGCTTATGTAATAATAGTGTCAGAAGGACTAGGGAACTGGATGACACTGGACAGGTGATAACCTGGCACTGACACCCTCCCCTCTGTCCCTGCTTAATTGCCTCAACTGCCCTAGGCGGCAGCTGACAACTGGTTGACAGTCCCTAACCTATGCAGGTGCGACATTGAACAAGGACAAGACAAACAAACACAAAAACATGTGGTCAGCGGTCTGGGTTGGCAACCAGTGGTCAGCACAGTACAAAAACATAATCTAGGGGGTAGTCAAACAGTCAAAAGCCAGAAAGTTGGGGAGCCAGGAATAAATCAGGAACAAGTGATAGGTCAAAAGATAACTCAGGTTTGAGGCTTTATCGCAGGCAACAAGGAAGGGAAAATGCACAGGTTATATTGGAGGTGAAGTCCCAGCCCCAGAACTGATTGGGGCCTGGGACTCCAGCCTCCAAAACATTGCGCAAGCTGACTGGCAGCTGCACCTGACAGTCAGCATTACTCTTCTATCATATGTCATTAGTTTTTTCGCATATGTTTAAAAACATTGTTAAAGAAAAGGTAAAATTTTGATTATTATTCCATGAGGTGAGGTTTAGACTCTGCACACCAAGATTTAAAAGTGTAATAAAAAGGTTAAAGGAGTATTCCGGAGGAAAAATGTTTTTATGTTTCTGTGCATTATGTAAAAACTAAACAAAAGTGATACTTACCTACACTGGTCCTCTTGCAGCTCTAGTTTCCTCCGCTTCCAGTCTTCTGCTGCTTACTCCCTATCCATGGAGTTTAAGCGGGACATGCCTGCTCAGCCCAATACTGGTAATGGTGTCCCATCTCGGCGAGTAATTTGCTGAGAGGGCAAGTCCTTTTCCAATTTCCAAACTAGCACCAAGCAGAAACAGTGAGCAGAAAAAGATCAGATTTTTGTGAAACAGGAGTTGTATAGGACTAGGGTAGGTGAGTATCACTTTTCTGTTCCTTTTGAATAATGTCCAGCAATAAATGTTTATTTCCCCGTCATACCTCTTTAAGCATCATTGGAACAAGCAATGATGTTCTCTTACATGTCACCATGTAGCTCAGTGACTAGAGATGAACTTTTGTCATTTGATTAGCGGTGGCTGCTGAAGTTGGATAAAGCCCTAAGGCTATGTGGAAAACATGGATATAGTCATTGGCTGTATCCATGTTTTCCAGACAACCTTAGAGCTTTATCCAACTTCAGCAGCCACAGCTAATCAAAAGCCGAATGTTCGGGTTCAGATGAAATCGAGCATGTTCAAGGTTTGATCATTTCTATCAGTGACATAATCCTTGCTGTAAAATGTGAACTGAAGACT